>NW_027507903.1:417601875-417786875 GCF_037356315.1 Lithobates pipiens | reverse complement strand
CCTTCAATTTTTTGGGGAGTGGGAATCTGAGGCTGCCATTTCAGACTTGCAGAAACGGAACATGTTAAGACTGGTACAAACATCTGCGATAAAAACAATTAAACACAGGAAACAAACTATAAATTGCTGTCCAGGTGGTACAGGGTCCTGAAGATGCTGGCCGTCGCATACTCCTCAGTCTTGGCTAGATGCTGGTGGGGCTGCAGGCAACAAGGCTCCCATTTACATCTGGTGGGAATACACTAAGATTAGGCCATTCTGGGCTGAGCTCAGGAACTTGATTTCTCAAATAACAATGGCCTTGATCAGGGACAACCTGGTGCAATGCCTCTTTCAAGGTACTCAAAGTTCCATTAGGGCTTATGAGAAGAGTATGGTTCCACATTTGTTGGATGCAGCTAAAGGGTTAATCCCAGTCTAGTGGAAAAATCCACAAGTGCCTACAATAGAAAATTGGGTGAAACTGGTCAGCAAAATGATTAGAAATGGGTTTGTACCAATAGTAATATACTGGAAGAGTTCCATGCTGAACCGGAGCCTTGGGTTCATTTTAGTACAGTGAACAGGGGTACACTGTTTAATTTCCCATGAAGGGACACTAAATCGCCCACCCCCCCCCCCCCCCTCCTTTTTTTTTTTTTTTTTTTTTTTTTTTTTTTTTCCGCTATGTTTTCTCTCAGGATGAGGATTTAGTGGGACTTTGCATTTGTTTAATTCTTTGTATATACACATTGTTGTACAATATGTGAATAGTATATTATTGATGATCGCAGTTTTCTGCAAATTGAGATTCTGAATTGCTGACTAGGGCCAGCTTTAGATTTTGGGGGGGGGGGGGTACTGGGAGCCCCTCATACAGAGTTGGTTTACATTCGCCATGACAATCGCACAATTTTTAAATGCATGACGCTGTATCATTCTAAGGTCAGGCGTAATTTGTCATCGCACTCTGGGAGAGCGGGTGACAACGGACCGCAGAGTCTGTTGTTACCCGATCTGGTCCGATGACTGATGGAAAAGTAGGTTTTTCCTCCATCACACTTTTTAGGATCGGAGCGAGTCGGATGTCAGCAGACATGTCACCGCTGACATCCGACACTCCATAGACCTCTATGGAGCATCCGTTCAGGTCCGCCTGAAAAACTGACAGGTGGACCTGAACGGATCCTTTGTATAAAAGAGGCCTTCGTTTTTTTTTTTTTTTTTTTTTTATGTTTTATATAATGTTTTTTATATTTTTATAATATTTTTGTATAGAGGGAGGAGACCTTCTGTAAGGGGGCCCAGAGCAGTTTCCCCTTTTGCCCCCTTATAAAGCCGGCATCAAATCAACGCGCTCTGTGTTACTAAGGGCCACCCTGTGTCAACGTTGTCAACATGTAAACGTTCACATGGGGAAAGGAGAGACATTTGGGTTATAATGAGCTTTAGGTCCACTTTAAAAAAACAAAAAAAAAATTTGAAAGCCATTCTGTTTCTTAAACACATAATTTAAAACCATTCCTTCATTCGTTTGTAATTGTGCATATAATGGTATACATGGCAGCTACAGACCTTCATTGTCCTACATAATTCTGGTTCACTTTGTCTCATAACATTCAGTTAATGATCCATACAATTTTTAAATCAGAAATATTCTTTACTATATTGGAAGTGGGAAATGCTGTTAATCTAAACTGGAAACAGATTTTTCTAGCTCCATGTAAACATTTATCGGAGAGAGTTCCCCCCTCATTATCTATTAAGAAGTACTGCATTTTTTTTATTTTTTTTTATTTTTTGGCAGAGTATTTTTGCTTGTAGAATTAATCTTTGCTTGCAAAAAAGTAATATAGAAAATTGCTTGGATAAACCTAAAGTGTACTTTTTCATGATAAATTATGCATTTGTACCAGGACCTGCAGCTTCTACCTGAATAATGGCTAATTAAACAAGAAAAATTTCATTTTACAATAAATACTTGCATTTATTAATGCACGTTCGTAAAAGTTTTGTGTAATTGTAATAGGGTGTTTGTTTTTTTTGTTTCAAGTCATTGACGTTGATTTATGGTAGGCCTAAAATTATAACATTTTTTAAAAGGATGAATTTAATGGGAGCATCTGACTGTCACCCTTTTGGCACCAAAAGCACTAAAAGGACTAGCCCCGCCTTTCTCAAGTTTGTTTGTTTTTTTTTTTGTTTTTTTTATATGGAGGAGCAATTAAAATAATGTTCCGGTCTCAGGGAACACATACTTAAAATTACTGCATCTACAGCTCACTGTAACTTAGTGTAATGGTCAAGAAGAATGGTACTTACATTTGTGGTCAGTGGGAATAATCCCCCTCTTATTAGTGTCTTTAAAAGCAAAATGTATACAAACATTAGGTGGTGCTACACATATATCCTCTTACAAGATATTTTAGTCCAAAAAAGTGACCAAATATCAAAAAGCGTTCAAAGTAACAAATAGTGCCAAAAAAACACATATACAGTGGTGTGAAAAAGTGTTTGCCCCCTTCCTCATTTCCTGTTCCTTTGCATGTTTGTCACACTTAAGTGTTTCGGAACATCAAACCAATTTAAACAATAGTCAAGGACAACACAAGTAAATACAAAATGCAATTTGTAAATAAAGGTGTTTATTATTAAAGGTGAAAAAAAATCCAAACCATCATGGCCCTGTGTGAAAAAGTGATTGCCCCCCCTTGTTAAAACATACTATAACTGTGGTTGTCCACACCGGAGTTCAATTTCTCTAGCCACACCCAGGCCTGATTATTGCCACACCTGTTCACAATCAAGGCATCACTTAAATAGGAGCTGCTTGACACAGTAAGGTCCACCAGAAGATCCTTAAAAGCTACACATCATGCCGAGACCCAAAGAAATTCAGGAACAATTGAGAAAGAAAGTAATTGAGATCTATCAGTCTGGAAAGGGTTATAAAGCCATTTCCAAAGCTTTGGGAATCCAGCGAACCACAGTGAGAGCCATTATCCACAAATGGCGAAGACATGGAACAGTGGTGAACCTTCCCAGGAGTGGCCGGCCGCCAAAAATTACCCCAAGAGCGCAGCGACGACTCATCCAAGAGGTCACAAAAGACCCCACAACAACGTCCAAGGAACTGCAGGCCTCACTTGCCTCAGTTAAGGTCAGCGTTCATGCCTCCACCATCAGGAAAAGACTGGGCAAAAATGGCCTGCATGGCAGAGTTCCAAGGAGAAAACCACTGCTGAGCAAAAACAACATCAAAGCTCGTCTCAATTTCTCCACAACACATCTCGATGATCCCCAAGACTTTTGGGACAACATTCTGTGGACCGATGAGACAAAAGTGGAACTCTTTGGAAGGTGTGTGTCCAAGTATATCTGGCGTAGAAGGAATACTGCATTTCATAAAAAGAACATTATACCGACAGTAAAATATGGTGGTGGTAGTGTGATGGTCTGGGGCTGTTTTGCTGCTTCAGGACCTGGAAGACTTGCCGTGATAAAAGGAACTATGAATTCTGCTGTCTACCAAGAGATCCTGAAGGAGAATGTCCGACCATCTGTTCGTGTACTCAAGCTGAAACGAACTTGGGTTCTGCAGCAGGACAATGATCCTAAACACACCAGCAAGTCCACCACCGAATGGCTGAAGAAAAACAAAATGAAGACTTTGGAGTGGCCTAGCCAAAGTCCTGACCTGAATCCTATTGAGATGTTGTGGTATGACCTTAAAAAGGCCGTTCATGCTCGAAAACCCTCTAATGTAACTGAATTAGGACAATTCTGCAAAGATGAGTGGGCCAAAATTCCTCCAGGACGCTGTAAAAGCCTCATTGCACGTTATCGCAAACGCTTGGTTGCAGTTGTTGCTGCTAAGGGTGGCCCAACCAGTTATTAGGTTTAGGGGGCAATCACTTTTTCACACAGGGCCATGATGGTTTGGATTTTTTTTCCACCTTTAATAATAAACACCTTCATTTACAAATTGCATTTTGTGTTTACTTGTGTTGTCCTTGACTATTGTTTAAATTGGTTTGATGTTCCGAAACACTTAAGTGTGACAAACATGCAAAGGAACAGGAAATGAGGAAAGGGGCAAACACTTTTTCACACCACTGTAGTAAGTGTGCATTAAAAGTCAACAATGGTGTCCATATATCTTCGATAATGATTCTCAATCTTCATGCTGTGCTCGTGATTACAACAACTCTCAGCCCTTGTACACACGGTCGGAAATTCCGACAACCAAATCCGTCGAGTAATTCCGACTGATTAATTCCGGAAGAGGTGTTGCATGCACACGGTCGGACTAAGTTGTCGGAAAATCCGATTTGTACATAACGTGATGACGTTATTTCGTTATGACAGCACTACGTTCAGGCTAGTAGCCAATAGCTTTGGTCTAGGAATTTGATCTGAGCATGCGTGGCACTTTGTCCGTCGGAGTATGTCCGATAGGAGCATTGTGTCTGAAAATTTTACCGGCAAGTTGGAAAACTTGGTCCGTCCGATATTCCGATGGAAACAGTCCGATGCAGACCACACAGTCGGAATATCCAACAAAACGGTCCGATAGGACACATTCTGTCGGAATCTCCGACCATGTGTACAAGGGCTCACAGTGTACGTTAAATTAACTCCCCAAAAATCAATGCCTCACATCAAAGATATGTAGCACCCTGATGCTTAGGCAGAGTTGCTATTAAATGTATTTGCTAAGCGATAGTTGCCTTGGCAAATTAAGTCCATTGATTTCACCCTAATTCTGGAAATGCTACAGTTTTCTGTTTTGTCGCTAGATGGCCAGGAATCTGGTGACATTGGTTAAGACCAAGGCATTTCAAGGACAGATTAGGAATGAATGGGGGGTGTCAGCCAATGGGCAGGGGTTTTCTTGCATCCCTTGGCCTGCTGGGAAAACCTGTTTATTTGGGTGGAGTCGGGTGATGAGGGTTCTGTACTACTGGGTGGACGTATTGCCCTGGGCTGTTAGGCCAGACACCTAAGGCCTATCCCAGGGACTTCTGGCTGCTAGACTATCAAGAAATAGTGCAGGGTTGGGACTGCGGGTCTGTAGTCCAACCAGAAGTAACGGTCGGAGAACCAGTCGTGGTCGGAGCTAGAGGGGAAGCTGTCGCTACATGGGGACCATTCACCTTGCTACCGGAGACCATTGTGAGTAAGCTGAGGCCAGTACCAGAGCAGACTTCTTGCTAGCCGGGACAGTGAAGAATTGGGAAAGCATCAGTAAGTGCCAAGTCAGGAACCCAGCGGGACAGCAGAGGTTACGCTTGTGGAGTGCCAAACCAGGGACCAGCAGGGGTGAAGCTTGAGTATCTGTGAGTGCAAAGCCAGGGACCCAGCAGTGAAGCAGGCGTGGCGCTTGGGGAAGAAACTGAATGCTACAGTGAAAGCGCTTGAGGGATCCAGAGGCTAGTGGATCTAAAGCTTGGCAAGTGAGATTGGGAGCTTGTTGAGTGAAGACCCACAGTGAGAGAGTATGGGGTTAAGAGAACTGTTCGTTTTGCAGATAGTTGAGTACCTTTTTACCATTTTTAGTAACAGCTACAAGATTTTTTTCCCTAGGAGGCAGCGTTCCTACCTACCATACAGATGTGGTGTCCTCCCTGGAGGCCTTCACCTGTATAGCTGTCTACCTATAGATGTCTGAGTCTGCCAATTTAAAATTGCACCTACCCAAGAGTTTCCTGGCCCCAACCCACTCTCCCACAGTTCTGTGCATTCAAAAAGTGTCTGGCGCCCGCCATTTCATCTTGCATTTCATCTTGCATTTCATCTTGCATTACACCCACCATGCCTTGTAACCCACTCTACACTGAAGGATGTCAGCTGTCCCTAACTCTGGAGGTCACAATTAGGCCTCAGGGACCCCGGGACTTGGCTACAGATAATTGGCATATAACGCTTTAAATTATGAAAATCAGCCCCCATATTTCCCAGGATCTTCCTGCTTTAGGCATTCGCATAGCCTTATAGACTCTCTCCATCCAAAATTTGCCCATAAAAGGGAGGCGCTCACAATGGTGCGGTAATGTATCAGCAACAAATTTTATTTATAAACAACTCACAAAAGTTATATAAAATCTCATCCATCAGTATGCTCGATTTACGTATATCTGTCTGGTTCAGGGTGTCTCACCACCTTGCGGCTGTATTAACCAAGCACAGCGTCACTTCGGGGTTAGCGTGCATGCGTCGTATCCGATCCAGCATATGGTAGCACCTTGACAAGTTTTTCCTTGTTCAAGGAACCCCTAAAAACCTCTGAGGGAACCCTAGTTGAGAGCCTGGACTAGAGCCTCAAATGATAATTTGATCATGGTAATTTTTGTAGAGCAGTCAAGCAAAAAATATATATAGTCACACCCAAAGGTGGTGGTATTAAACATTTGAAGGATGATTCCAAACAAGATGAATGTATTTGTGTTGTGTGTGTGTGTGTTTTTTTTTTTTTTTTTAAGGTCATTAAGTTTCAAGTCTTTAGGTACATTCAAATGATTATTGCAGTTGAAATTAATAAGAATTGAAAACATGCAGAGACCTGGATTTGTAAATAATTGGAACCAATCTGATTTCACGGTTTATTTTTTGGGGAAACTTTAAAGGGGTTGTAAACCCTCGTGTTTTTTCACCTTTAATGCATCCTATGCATTAAGGTGAAAAAACTTCTGACAGTGACCAGCCTCCCCCGTTTTACTCACCTGAGCCCTTCGATTCCCTTGGCAGAGAGCGCTGTGCCTCTCTGCTCGGGGGTTCTCGGCTCTTGATTGAATAGATTCATAGCAGTGCAGCCATTGGCTCCCGCTGCTGTCAATCAAATCCAATGACACCGGCGCCAGGGGGCGAGCCCGAGTCCTGCATTTATGGAGGCAAATTCTGGACTCTGAAGCGTGCCCGCAAGATAACACCCCAAGAACGCTTCTGCTAGGGGGTTATACGATGTGGGGAGCAGCTGATGGCGCTGCTGGGGGACCCCAAAAGAGGATGATTTGGGGCCACTCTGTGCAAAATGAACTGCACAGGGGAGGCAAGTATGACTTGTTTGTTAAAAAAAAAAAAAAAAAAAAAGACTTTAACCCTTTCATGACTAAGCCTATTTTTGGCATTTACAAGTTAAAATCCCTATCTCTTGCTAGAAAATTACTTGGAACCCCAAACATATATATGCACATATATATATATATATATATATATATATATATATATATATATATATATATATATATATATATATATATATATATATATATATATATATATATATATATATATATATATATATATATATATATATATATATATTTTTTTAGCAGAGACTCTAGAGAATAAAACGACTGTTGCAATATTTTATGTCACACGGTATTTGCACAGTGGTGTTTTAAACGCAACTTTTTGGAAAAAGGGACACTTTCATGAATTAAAAAAAAACTAAACAGTAAAATTAGCCCAATTTTTTTGCATAATGTGAAAGATAATGTTACGCTGAGTAAATAGATGCCAAACATGTCACACTTTATAATTGCACGCACTGGTGGAATTATGACAAAGTACGGTACCTAAAAATCTCAATAGGCGACGCTTTAAAAAAAAATTCACGGTTACCAGGTTAGCGTTACAGAGGAGGTCTAGTGCTAGAATTATTGCTCTCGCTCTGACGATTGTGGCAATACCTCACATGTGTGATTTGAACACAGTTTACATATGCGGACTTCCGTATGCATTTTCTTTGCTTTGCGAGCTCGGGGGACGGCAGGCGCTTTAAAAAGAAAAAAATTCTTTTTTTTTAAATGAATAAATTGTTTAAAAAAAATAAAAAATGTATCACTTTTATTGCTGTCACAAGGAATGTAAACATCCCTTGTGACAGTAATAGGTGGGGACAGGTACTCTTTATGGAGAGATCGGGGGTCTGCAAGACCCCCCGATCCCTCCTTTACACTTCAATGTATTCAGATCACTGAAACCTGGCGCCATTGGCAGCCGAGTAAAAGGGAAATTATGTCGCTTCCGTGTTTACTATTAGGAGACTGGAATGAAGCCCCTCAATGCTTCATTCCAGTCCCTGCCCAGCAGCCAGAAGCGGCGGATCGTGAATCGGTGCTCCTGATTGAGCGGGAGCACCGGTAACAGTGGCGGAAGGGGGGGACGTCCCCTCCCGCTCCTCAGCCATAACAACCAATGCGGCTAAAAGCCGCTCGGCTGTTATGCCGGGATAGCCAATCGCCCGCTGTAAAAAATGGTACCGGGATGATGCCTGCAGGTGCGGGGATCATCCCGGTATAACCCCCGGAAGCCAAGTACGCACATCTGCGTACGTTCAGCGGCAAGGGGTCAAATTTACTTTAAAGTGGTTGTAAACCGTTTTTATAGGAGAGAAATATATATATATATACACATATAATATACACTTAGCTGCTCTGTGTAAAGGTTTTGCACAGGGCTGCCTGGATCTGCCTCTTCTCGAGTCCCTGGCTGTAGATCCTGGCCCCTCCCTCCTGTTGAGTGCCCCCACAGCAAACAAGGGGAGCTTCTTCAGTCTATGGGTGACTGCAGCAGAAAAACTCAGTCCCAGTGCAGAGAAACAAATATATTGTGACTACGCGCATCAAAAATGCTTGTAAACACATATATAAAAACATATGCAGAAATTGTGGTGTAAACCAGCCTTCAAGGCACCTTCTTAATGTCACCTGTATAAGCAAGACCTTGAGCCTTTACAATCACTTTAATATATTGGAGTGGTGAGGCACAGTAGATGATTCATGCAGTCAGCATGCATGATGGTTCAGACTTATTTGGTAATGTATTGTATTAAATGGGACAAACTAAACTTAACCACTTCACCCCCAGAAGATTTACCCTCTTCCTGACCCAGGAAGAGACCACAAAATAAAGGTGTGTTGTTTCGTGCAGCTGTGCTGCCCTGCCACAGTAGGTGGGCGGTCCAGAAACCTTCCTACCGGCACCACGTGTGTGTGTGTGTGTGTGTGTGTGTGTGTGTGTGTTTGTTTTTTGTTTTTTGTTTTTATTACTTTCATAAGATGTGCTAGATCATGTTGTTTCTGTAGTGTTGTGGTGTCATTTGCTGCTTTGTACACAGTCTTTAGAAGAGTACATCTTCACATTCCTTTATCAGAAGTTTCTGTTTGTACTCCAACATGAGGCATGTGGCATGGCACTGCACAAGTTAATGCATGACCTCTGTCTGTAGTCTACGAACTAACCTTTCCTGTGAAGAAACTTTATATCCCACAATCCAAGTCTCTCAGTCTGCAACTGATGCAGGTAAAGGCTAAATAGTAAGTCGATCTGACACCAACGCAAACAGGGATAGCAATTAAAAGATCTCGTCATACTGGAACAGATGCTTTAATTACATTACCACATTTCTGATGCAACACAGAGGAAATGGTGAGGCATGTACTAGATGATGCTGTGTGACCCAGAACAAGAAGCTGCCTTTCCCAGGGGACATGGACGAATCAATCAGCCAAGACACTACAAACTTTAGCCAGAACATGTGAGCCCTTCATTACAAGGTAAGGCAAACCACACAGGATATAGCTACACTAAAACCTTTAAGGTTACAAAAGGCTGGGAAAGCTTTCAAAAGATGTTGATCTGCCTTAATACCTTCCTTTCATAAAATGCTCAAATGGTGGATAAAAAGTGTTTAATGTAATTTTAAAACAATTTTATCATAAAGCAGAGTAAATTGAAAACTCGCATTAAACTTTTCGGTCTTATCATGAGTGAAATATATTTAGCTCAGAGAGGTGAAGATTACAATACCCAGGGGTCCCTAACCAGGATACAGAAAAGCACTGAACTGATTAAACTGCACACCCATATCCACAGTTTTTGGACTTGAGGACAGGTCCACCATATATGTGACATATTGTCTGGTTAGCATAGCTTCTACAATTTGAAAGATACAATGGTATAGACTTGGATAACCAAACAGGGCGATAATACAATTTTAGGCACACTTTATATGAATTCCTTGTCATTGACCAGATATGAACCCAGTTTTTCTATCCAGTTATTTTTGGTACAGGATATCAATGCAAGTGTAAAATTCATTAGGCGTTGCTGAAATAAAGCCTATTGGGCCAGGGGCATGAGGGTCAACGCTACATCTATTTTGAATGGAGTATAGTAAACTGAGGCGTATAAATGTTAATCGGAGATTGGACATAATTTAAGGTATTAAACGACTCTTTAAAGGCTCTGTATTTGGTGTTTTGTGGGCATCTTCAATTTGGGGGGGGGGGGGGGAGAAGTCCAAGGCCCTGACATATAACAAGTATACATCCCAAAAGCCACTTGAATTCCACCAAAAAATATAAGGGGTTATCCTAGTTCAGGGAAAAGAGTGGGCACAATGATATAGATGGGGGGGGGGGAAAGAGGGATGAGAATATTTGACAGAGCCGCTTTTTTAAAGTATGGGAGAGGGCAGGGCGCAAGTGGGGCAGGAGCTAAGTTGGTTATGAGAATGAGATTGGATGAATGTCTTCAACATCAACGGAAACCCCACAGAGGTAGTAGATGTTAGGCCAGCAAAGGCGCTAGAGGTGCTATGATGGCTGCTCTATAATATTTGTGAATCATAGAACCCCCTTGCAAATTTTGTCCAGAACATGGTATGTTTTTGTTAATGCATGGTCTGGGTGAGAAGATCACTGTAAGGCAGGACCTTAAAGACCTACAGAAGTTTTGGAAGAGAAGTCCTTTTTACAGTGTTGATCCAATTCCCAAATTTAAAAAGTGCTGCCATTTAAGAAGTTGGTAGCAACAGGGGTACTTGGCTTGATAAAAGGGTGTGGTAGTTCACAGTCAAGGTGATTGCCACATACAGGAGAGAGGTAGTTCAAGGAAAAGTGTAGATTTGTTTCAAATGGGATTCGGTTTCTGGCATCAGAAGAACACTTATTGCAGTGGATTTGCTCAACTTTTAGGCCTCCAGATGGATTTTAAAAATTGCACGAGGAGGCAAAAACATTAGGAGAGGTGTGCGGAGAAGTGTAAGATAAAGATTAGAATATAGTTCATGAATAAGAAAATTTTGTGTGGAGCCTGCCAATTCACTATCCTTAAACCCATGCATAAACCCAAATGCAAACTTTTGTTATATTGCAGCTTACCAATTCTTAGATGTGATGGATGTATTCATTTCCCTTTCTTTCATTTTCACCAGGTGATCGGTTCAGTTAGCAAGTTTTTTTTTTTTTTTTTTCTCAAAAGAACAAGCTCTTAAGCAAATTGTATCCATTACAGAGATGAACAAACCATTTAACACTAGCGGGGATGCAACCTTTATCCTAAAAATAAATGGTTTGCTGTTACTGCTTATCAAGTAATAGCTTGAGTTAGGCTTCAATTTGTTGAATGTACTAACAGATTTAAGTACTCTAACACCCCCCCCCCCCCCCGAATGACAGTGTTGCTGTCCAAAGGTGCCCCCTATGTTTATTCATCCAGAGAGTGAACACCCTAATACAGGTGTTGCTGGCCAGATGACCAGATAAAAACAAAATGGGGGGGAAAAAAAAGCCTAATAAGACTAATGCAGCCACCACAATGCAATATATAAAATGTTTTGATTTTGGGGTTAATACCACTTTACGTTCACATTAGATCCAATTCCACCAAAGACTCTAGTGCCAGAATATAAAAAGAGGGCAGGTACCACAACTAATAGGGGTGGACTGGAATCTATGATATTTAAAGTGGTGTTCCACACACAAAAAAATGATTGAAATTCCCCCAAAAAAAAGAAAAATGAAAAAAAAAATAATTCCAAATGTTTTTTTTAAACTTGCCTCTAAATGCCTGTTGCTAGGGAGTCCCTCGTAGTCTGCCTCCTTCAGTGCCACTTCCCCCTCGGAGCAGGAAGGGCTCAGCATGCCCAGAGGGTCCCACGGCTGTGAAGCCACAGCCGGGTGCCCACAGTTGCAATGCCAGCCCCGACCCACCTTCATTCCCCCGCATCGCTGGACCCTGGGACAGATAAATGTCCGATTTATTAAAAGTCAGCAGCTGCAGTATTTGTAGCTGCTGACTTTTTTTTTTTTTTAACTCCTTTTAATCTTTGCCTGAGGTTAATGGTAGATTTCTTGAACCCATGTGATGATGAACCATCCCAAAATCACATTTATGGAGAACTACAATAAGATAGAGCGGGGATATAAGATAGAAAGAAAATGCTGTAAATACCACCCTAATGTGATTTATTTTGGGTGTTGAATCAAGTATTAGGGTTATGGCAGCAACATTTTTTTTACAGTATATCCACACAGTGTCTGCTCATTAGCTGTTGCTTCAAAATTGTTATTCAGTCCATATAAGATGGCATTCTGCCTCGTCAACTAAACAAAAATGAAGGACAGTAGTGGGACATGGCGATCATCATCTAGATGTTTTAAATGTGGTCTCAGTTTTTGTTTTTACATTTTTCTTCTTTTTATTTTTTAACAATGAGAAGCAGTGCATGTCAGTTAACCAATGTATTTGCTGCCCATAAGGTGTATGCCAATTCCACAAAGCCCACTTTATTGCAAAAGAAAATATAAGTAGCAATGTGAATCGCCTCTGCTATATGGAAATATGACAAAAGTCATTCAGAGATGAGGCACCCAATGAGGTTTTAGTTTTTGGGTATCGTATTTGTAGTAAAAGTAGTGTCATGATCAGACCATGAAACTGAGTATATTGGCAGGTTTCACATGAGGAGGAACCTGTCTAGGATAAAAAAAAAAAACACGGTTGGTGAGTGAAAATTTGTGGCTTGGAATAATGAGTGAAGTCTTTTGGAACAGGTGTAGTTCCCTCCATGTGTCGGGTAACTTATGTTGTTGTAAAAGTGTCTGAAAGGACCTATTATGAGGAGCAGTGTTGACAAACTGAAGGCGATTCCTCAACTTTTGGGATTGAGTATTGAGTTGGGGTTTCCACAAAGCAATAGGGTGCCTATGAGATTTGAATGAAGGTGAATGGCTGCGATGAAAGCAGTATCGCTCTTTGGAATTAGGCCCATATTACGTCAATATGTCAATGAAGCAATGTTTTAAAGTTGGTCACGTATACCCCAGAGGCTACTTTTCCACACTTTCAGTATTCATCCACAAGTAAATGAATCTATTTGAAAGGGCTAATAACTATCCAGTTACGACTTTTAAAAGTATATTCCAATCTACATATATAGTATATCATCCACACTGATACCATCTAAATGGGGACATCAAGTACTTTAATATAAAAGACTTACTGGCTTTTAGTGCCTACATTAGAAAACATAATTTTCTAAGGTGATCTAGTCCTTTGTACTACCTTAAAGTGTTTGTTAACCCAAAAAAAAATATCCTGGTCCCTTTAAAGCAGATTGACAGCACAGTGCTTGTGCTGTGTAATCTTCCCCCTACGCCCTACCCCCCCCCCCCCAAACTGTAAAAAAAAAAAAAACCTGAATCTGACACTTCCTATATGCCCTCTCTAAACAGACCATGATGACCAGGGGTGCTCCGCCCTGATCACCATGGTCAAAGTGCATCCCGCTGTCATATGCTGCCCTGCTGCTCTCCTCTCTCCCCCTTTACCCCCCCCTCCTCCCTCCCTGTCAGCGCCCCCTCTGTCTCCACTCAGCCACGCCCACCCCCCACCACTATTATTGAAAAAATATTGTCACTGCCAGCCTCTCTTGGAGGCTGACATGCCACACTGTCTAAAGAATTTTAAAAAATTAGCAGTGTAAATACAGATTTTCAGCTGTCTTCCCAAAGAAGCAATCCATCTGAGCTGGAGAGCAGCTGCAAGTCATGTGAACGGCTTGAAGACATCTGAAAATAAGTATTTACACTGCTCGTTTTTTTAAAATGCTTACACGGTGCACTATGCCAGGCTCTAATAGAAAGTCCGGCATAGACTTACACAAATGGATTCACAAAACCTTTAATGTTCATGTTCTATTTTATTAGTTTCAGGTTTTTGTTTTTTTTCTGGGGGGGGGGGGGGGGGATAGCAGCAGGAAAAGTAAATTAAACAGCATAGCTAGCACAGCCATTATAACTGGAAAATTATACCATTTTTAAAACTTTGCTTAAAAGTTATGTCTGTATGATGTATGTGATTGAGGCATTTCAATAATAATAAAATAGAGCAGTAGTAGAGAATTGTACTGTTAGCATTAAATTTATTGCACAAAGTTTTTCAACTGTGAGTTATACCTGTGGTGATGGTAGAGTCTGATGCCCCCAAATTGTGCTAAGAAGTCATGGAAATCAACACATTTGATGGTCAAAAAGCATGCAGAGGCAATCGTTATTTGACTGAGGGTCTTCAAAATGATTTTTCTCAAATGGTCCCACATGAAATGGTCTGGTGTACAGTTTTAGGAATACACGCCTGTGTCTCTGGGGTAGTGACCCTTTAGCTGACCTCCCCATAGTCAAACCTAGCCCATTTTCCATAATTCCTACTGTAACTTACTGCACTTTCCTAAAAAAAAATCCTTACATTAAAAAAAAAATTCAATGCCAAACATAAGTATAGTTCAAAAGTCTAGACCACCTAGGAGAAATCTACATTAGAGATATATCATCTTTGTTATTATTTCATTCTGATGAATGATATGCTGGTTTTCGGATTGTGATGCTTTGTCCTATGGTAATATAGACTTACCCGGGATAGCTGACATAACTGTTTATGCTGGGCATTATAGAAACACCTCCAGACTTTATTTTGGGTGGGATAGCTTTGCACAACCCTGGCCAGTGGACAAGAAAAGATACCTGTGCAAGCATCTGGGGACACTTTATTTGCCATTTGAAGGCCAGTTACTCTTGCAACATCACTTGCTCTTTAAGTGATCTGGATTTGGCACTGTACCCAAGACTATGTGGACATGTGCTTTTAAGTATGTTTCACTTTAAAACCTTTTACTTTTTCTGTTCTTAGCTCTGTTTTGTAATACTTTTTTTATTTTATTATTTTTCTGTAAACATTTTTTAATGAAAAGAATATTTAAAAATGTATTTATATGAATCTCTAAATGCTCTTACCCTGGTTAAACTCTTAAAATTTAACTCTGCTACCATAGTGTAAAAACCTGTTACATTCTTGCTGGGTGTAGCAGCAAGTTCATAGAATGTTCTATTATTATTATTATTATTATTATTATTATTATTATTATTAAAAGGTCAGCCTCAGATATGTTCGATCCTGTGTTTTTTAATTTCACCATGAGCCTGTATTGGTCCCACTGGGAAATACTATTTAGTATGTGAGATAACAATAGTCGGTACTGACCTGTTTTGCCAAAAACAGCCTTTTTTTTTTTTTTAACTCTTCTTCATGATTCATTAACCACTTCAGCCCCGGAAGATTTTACTCCCTTAATGTCCAGAGCATTTTTTGTGATTGGGCACTGTGTTGTTTTAACTGACAATTGCACAGTGACAGTGCGACATTGTACCCAAACAAAATTGGCATCCTTTGTTTTTTTTTCCCCCACAAATAGAGCTTTCTTTTGGTGGTATTTGATCACCCCTGATTTATTTATAGAGCAAAAAAAGAAAAGTGGGAATCTTGAAAAAAAACGAACTATTTTTTACTTTTCGCTATAATAAATATTCCCCCCCCCCCCAAAAAAAAATTAAAATATGTGTGTGTGTGTGTGTGTGTGTGTGTGTGTGTGTGTGTGTGTGTGTGTGTGTGTAGATAGATCTATCCCTCCGTTTTTAGGCTGATCTGTATTCTCCTACATATTTTTGGTGAAAAAAAATCGCAATAAGTGTATATTCGTTTGCACAAAATGTGTAGCGCCTACAAAATAGGGGATAAATTTATGGCTTTTTTTTTTCTTTTAATTAGTAATGGCGGTGATCTGCAATATTTATCAGAACTGAGACATTGCGGCAGGCAGATCGGACACTTGACACTATCAGATCATTGCTCATGATGATAGGGCCCAGTAAATCCCAGACATGTCACTAGGCAGAACAGGGAAATGACTTGTTTACATTTACATTGCATTAACCTGTTTTGCCTCTCCTCGTTGCGATCACGGGCCACTGAAGGGCATAGCGTCCCTGGGACCCGCAGGCACGTACCTGCTGGCAGGGGGTGTGCGTGCCCGATAGCCTGGATTTAGGGAGGGACTTGCGGGTACGCCCTTTTGCGCACCCATGCCATTCTGCCGACCATACATTGGCGTGTGGCAGTCGGAAAGAGGTTAATCAACATTTGTAAATGTATTCTTCTTTTTCATAAAAAAAAAAAAAAAGTTCCTAAAATCCAATTTCATCACATTTCCATTACTTTTTAGTATGATGGGATATTATGGATGTGGAGCCTAGGCACCAAAACATTTTAATTTCCACTGCCAGTACTTATGACCCGGTGTCTCATTTTTTTTTTTTTTTTTTTTTTTATCCTCAACATTTTATCTTCCTAACATTTATCCTCTACACTTGGCCCCATCATTCTAACTTCAGGACTTGAACCCTTTACCTCTCTAAGCCTTTATATATTTTTTTATTATTACCTTGTGAAGCAAGGTATACTCGCCTACATTCACAATCTGGTTACCTTGCTGGTGTGGTTTCCAAGTGTGGATACCGCTAATCCAGTATCACAAATGTGCCTACACTGTCCACTTCCAAACCATCCCTTTTTGAGCTAATGTCGCTCTCTCTTTCTCTCTTTCTCTCTCTTTCTCTCTTTCTCTCTTTCTCTCTTTCTCTCTTTCTCTCTTTCTCTCTCCTTTTCTTTCTTTCTCGCGCGTTCTCTCTCGTTCTCTCTCGTTCTCTCTCGTTCTCTCTCGTTCTCTCTCGTTCTCTCTCGTTCTCTCTCGTTCTCTCTCGTTCTCTCTCGTTCTCTCTCGTTCTCTCTCTTTCTCTCTCTTTCTCTCTCTTTCTTTATCATAAGGGAACCCTGCCACTGGACAGCAAACTGGAAATGTCCATGTGACCCAGGCAGTGACATGGTACCAGAAAAGGGAGCCGCCCCGCCCCCGCAAGTAAACAGAAGCTGACTTGGCAATAGCACATCAAGTAAACATGGCTTTATGTAAGTAAAAAGGGCATTTAGATGTGCTTTTGTTTTTTTGCCAGCAATCAGTTTGAGGGGGTTTGGGAGGGAGAGATGCAAAAGAGTTGCCCAGAGTCGGACTTGAGCACCTGACAAATCTGTATTTGCCATATTAGTCCAATTGGAAACAACCATAGTAGTTATAGGATGGCTCGGAAAAACTATTAAGTGTGAGAGGAGTTACCGTTTAATGTTTTGAGATTGGTAATGTGGGTATTAAAATTTTCGTGCATTGCATCTGTTATCCTTATTTTTTCCGCTTGACAGCGGTACTTTTTTGTATTTTTTTTTTGTATACTTTGAAAGTAAAAAAAAAACTTTTGATATGTCCACATACACTGATAAGCAGGTAAAGAGACCAAATTGCTCTCTATCCCTGATAAAGAAGCTATCTACTTGTTTCTCTTGTAGGAAGAACCTGCTCTTGGACCAAAAATTACCCCCAATGCTAGGTACTTGTACTGTGTGTTGGATATGCTGAAGAATCCATTTCTCATGCACTCCTGTTCTGGGTTCTGAGAGAGGTGCCTCTTTCAGAAAACTCCTCCAATGTTAAAGGCCCAAAGGGCTTATTTTAGAATGACCAAAAGCTGCTTGATTTTGGTTTTAATGCCATGGGGATGCAGGCACATGTACAATGCCACATGTGCACCTGGTACACTAAAAGTAGTGCCCAAAAAAATGCATAGGGACTATAAAAATGTGTGTTCTTTTTAAGACTGGTTGGCTGCATCTATAAACAAGTCAGATTAAATAATTGATTGGCCTGTTACAGGCCAATTGAAGGCACAATGTTATAGTTTAATTACTTTGGCTATTTTACAATAGTAGAAAAACTGAAATTGGATTTTTTTTTTTTTTTCTTACCATTTATTTCTAAAATTAATAGATTGTTGCGGGGGTATCCGTGTTATTTGGCCTGTTGTCTGGAAGTTGCTCTGGGGCACTTAGGACTTTATTCCAGAATGGAACAAAACATTTTTCTCCAGAGGCCAATTCTGTACGTGTTATGAAAAGATCTATTCCAGCTTTGGCTCTTCCAAGCCAAAGAACTGCATGCACTGGCAGAAAATTCTTCTAATTAAAAACAAGTTCAGTCATTTTTTACAAAACGAAAAGGAGTGATAGTGCCCAGTCAGCAGAACCTTACCAAAGTGTGAAATGAAAAGGGCTGCTAAAGTTTGCTAATGGAATCTGTCCCTTTTTGAAAAGAGTAAAGCTTACAGGTAGTTAGTTTAAAATTGTCACTTTATTGAGTAGTGCCCCTTAATAGACACTACGCTGGTATAAAGCTGAATCATTTAGTGGATATTTCCATTCAGGTTTAAATGGGGGGGGGAAACTCCACCTAAGTTCTTACTTCTAACTTCTTTATCTTGTAATTGGAGTCACTTGAATTGCCTGAGCCAGGTCCTGTGTTCCCCATCCACTAGTAATATATTTGGAAGCAGCACCTTCAGTCAGATACAGTAACATTATGTGAGCGTTATAAGTAAAAGGGACAGATAATGACGGCTTTTAATTGGGGATCTAGCTAAACTACTATAAACTAGTATAAAACTATACTATACTACTATAAACTATAAACTAAAATGTGGCCCAGAGCCTTACAACATCTATTGGCTAAAAATTATCTTCTATACATAAAATGGCTAGCACATGAGAACTATAAAGACATAATGGGGTCATTTTAAAAATAACAAAACTGCTATACTTGGCTGCTTTGTGCAGTGGTTTTGCACAAAGCAGCCCCTGGCCCCTCCCTCCTGCCAAGTTCCCCCACAGCAAACGGCTTGACTTGGACAGCAGAGGGAGCCAATGGTGCCAGCTAATGAGGGAAAGACCCAGGCAGCAGAGACTCTCCTGCTGATCAAGATGGGCTCAGGTAAGTATTAGGGGGGCTGCTGCTGCACACAAGGTTTTTTTTTTTTATCTTCATGCATGAAGATAAAAAACATTCTGACTTTAGAACCATTTTTAGTCTTCTGAAGCCCCATCTTTAATTTTTAAATGCAGGGAAGCAGCTGCCATGCCCTTCCTGCTATCCTTGGCTGAGGGAGCTCATCCTCCTCACTTCACATCAATCATAAATTGGACTCCGTTGAAGAGCTGAACTGTAAGGGCTCATTTACACCATATGGACTTCCAATTAATTTTTAAAAACAGTACAAATGCATATTCAAGAAAAAAAGAATGCATTGTAATGAGCCTAGTTGACCTTCATTTGCTGTGTTTTATGTTTCAATATTTTTATTAAAGGTTTTCAGTACAATACAAACAAAGGTCTCATCAATGCGGCAAAGTATGGCATCTAGCACAATGCACAATCGAGTAATAAACCGGTCAATTCCTAAGACATGTTGGCAGCGGCAAAGTAGGTTCCATAACTAAAAACCCTGGATCACACTGGATCCCAACTGCCGATGCTGTTACCTCTGGAGTTGTATAGATATCCAATCGTGCAGCTAGCACCGCTAAATGAGTGATTTAAAGAAAACAAAAAAACAGTAAAGAAGAGAGGAAAGACCCAATAGCAGGGGAAGAGAGAAGATTAGAGAACAGGAAAAGGTGGAGAAAAAGGAGAATGGGGGAGAGCTGGGAGGGGGGGGGGGGGGGGGGAGGGAGCCGTAGTCCTGGATCCTCAAATCCTTGCTACTATAATAGCGTTAAACAGCACGTGTCCTGGGATCATTAGTTAGACAATCCATGGATCCCATATTCTATGGAACATTTTCATCCTGTCTTGAGACAGCGCAGATAGTCGTTCATTTAGCATTAACCATGACATTTTATGTTTGAGCTGGGCCATCGGTAGTGCGGCTGATCTCCAATTACGAGCTATGGTGATCTTAGCTGAAATAAATAGAAAGGTAAGGAGCCTCTGCTGAGGTCTGGAAGCCCCTGCCGCTGTGCCCCCCAAGAGGGCCAGCTTAGGTGATTTTTTTTCAGGTTCAGTCCTGTGATTGTGTAGACAAAATTATACACTCTAATCCAAAACCTTCTGACCTTCGGGCATGACCACCAAATGTGGTAGGTGCTCCCCACCTGGCCGCATCCTCTAAAACAATGGGACGTAGCTCCCGGCACAAAAGCGGCCAGTCTGGCTGGGACCATGTACCACCTCAACAATACCTTGTAGTTCGCCTCTATCACCGATGTGTTGGTGAGAGAGCGATATGCCGTCTCAGAGAGCGTGCACCAATCAAGCATCTAATTCAAAGGATTCCTGAAGGTCCTGCTCCCACTGGATCATATAACTCAACTTCTTCACTGGACCTCTGAGGATTGTGTATATGGCTGATAAATGGCCTCTAATTTTGTCATATTGCATACTCAACTGCTCCATGGGAGTCAGGGACCCCAGGTCTCCCCTACGGGCCACACTCTGTACGAAATGTCGCAGTTGGGCACATCGAAACTTCTCCGAAGACGGCATATCAAATTTTTCCGTCAGAGCTTGTTCAGAAAGTATACCCCTATGGTCGCATAGGTCAGCAATGCGCAGTAGCCCTTTATTTGTCCACCAACTGAACAGTTGAGGAGAGAGGCCCGGGGTGAACTCTTTGTTGTTAAGTAATGGTGCCAACGGATTGTGGGATGACCTGAATTTATATATTTTTGACAGTCTGTCCCATATAGCCAAAGCCAATGACAGGGTCGGACACAAGATCAGTGGTCTATCTTTCATTGGAAGCCATAATAGCTGCGAAACCTGTGAGGGACGACAGGAATAAGATTCCATATCCATCCAGATAGCATGTGCGTGGCGTGAATGGTATCTAGTGAGGTGGGCCAGCTGAGCCGCATGATAATATTTCTGCAGATCCGGCAGGCCCAGTCCCCCATGTTTCCGTAGGGTGTACATTGTGCTTCTGTTCACCCTGGGCCTCTTATGTCCCCAAATAAACCTAAGGATTTCATTTTGCAACATTTGTAGATCCCTACGCAGTAGAGCCACTGGCAGGGTGCGGAACAAATACAATATTCTAGGCAACACATTCATTTTAATAGAGTGTAGTCTGCCGAACCACGATGGAGGGTGCACCTGCCATTTCGCTCGGTCCTCCGTCAGTATCTTGTAGAGCGGGGGGTAATTCTTCCTGTATAACGACTGGATAGTCGGGGTCAGATAAATGCCCAGATATGGCAGTGCCTCCGGCTCCCATTTAAATTGATACGTGCTCTCTAGAGCCTTCTGTGTGGTCTCCGACGGGGAAAGATTAAGCGCTTTAGATTTAGACTGGTTTACTTTCAACCCCGAGATTTCAGAGAAGGGTTTAAGGATCGCATACAGATTGGGGAAGGAAGTAATTGGTGACGTCAGTGTTAGCAAGAGATCGTCAGCGAACAGTAAGCATTTATGATCCCCATTTCCACACCTAATCCCCTGAACATCCTGACATTCCCTGATCCTAATGGCCAGTGGCTCTATCGCAAGGACAAACAGGAGCGGGGACAGTGGGCAGCCCTGCCTCGTACCCCTTCTAATCGGAAGAGGCTTAGAGGAATATCCTCGCAGCATCAACGATGCCGACGGAGTGTCATAAAGCGTTCCGAGGAGAGTCAAAAAGCGTTCGCCAAAACCATATCTGCGTAGGACATCAAATAAATATTCCCAAGACAGGGAGTCAAACGCTTTCTGAATATCCAACGATAGCAACATTCCCCGTCTAGAGCCCCCACCATCCCAGTCCGATTGCACTGCTGATATAAGATTAATTAGTCTGCGGGTCTGATCCGATGACTGTCTATGCGGGACAAAGCCGGCCTGATCCGGGTGAATATAGTTCGGCAGGAAAGTGTTAAGTCTAAATGCTAAAACTTTCGTTAAAATCTTTAGGTCCGTGTTGATCAGGGAGATTGGTCGGTAGTTCGCACAGTCCCCGTGATCCTTGCCTGGCTTAGGAATGACACTGAGATATGCTACATTTTCGTGTAGGGGTATCTTGCTCCCCCTCCGAAGCTCATTAAAATAAGAGCACAGGTGAGGGGTCAAGACATCCTGGAATTTCCTAATAGTATTGGCCTGGAAAGCCATCCGGTCCAGGGGCTTTAGAGGGGTGTAACGACTTAATCGCCATTTTGATCTCCAAGTCGTGAATTCAGCCTCCATCAGATCCGCGTGAGCTCGTGTCAGCTGAGGCAGCGGGGCATCACGGAAAAAGAGGTCAGCTCTACGAGAATCGTACGTAGTCTGTGAACCATAAAGTTTGGAGTAGAAGTTGTAAAATTCCTTCAGAATAAGTTCAGGGTTTTGAGTGGAGCGACCCGTGGACAGCCTCAGTTTAGGTAATGTAGGCGTATGGGGTCGGGGAACCAGTTTCCTGGCTAACATGGTATTTGGTTTGTCACCCATTGTATAGTACCTATGTTTAGACCAGCCAATATGTTTTTCTGCCTGAGTCGTCAGAGCCAAGTTCAATTCCAGCCTAACGTCATCGATCGTATGTCTAATGTCGCAGAGCGGGCGAGCATGTTGTTCCCGCATCAGCCGGTCTAATTTGGTTTCCAGTTGCCGAATCACATGGTCGCGAGCCCGCTTTTGCCTAGAGCCTATTTGTATCATAATGCCCCTGATTGCGGCTTTGTGAGCCGCCCAATTGATCGCGGGTGATGTGTCCGAGGATTTATTACTCGCAAAGAACTGTTGTAGTGCTTTTTCTATTTCAGCGTACAAAACGGGGTCTTTTAACAGACTAGTATTCAACCGCCACGGGGCTGGGGAAGCTTTGGACCACAACCCAGTCAATGACATTTTAATCGGAGAATGGTCCGACCAGGGGGTGGACAGTATTGATACCGACGTTAGATATGGGAGCAGAAGTGTGCGGACTAGAATATGGTCTATCCTGGAATAGGTGTGGTGCGCCTGCGAGAAATGCGTATAATCTCTAGTAGTGGGATTGGACTCTCTCCATGCATCGATTAAATCATAGAGGTGTAACAGTCTAGCTACCCTATTGCTCCCAGTCGGCGGTCTTTTAAAAGCGGGTCTGTCAGGGTTGGATTTATCCATAATTCTGTCCAGCGGGATATTACTGTCCCCCCCCCCCAGGATCACCTGTCCCTGGACCTTTAGGCATCAATGTCCTCAACATCTTGCTAAAAAAGTCCACCTGTCCTGAATTTGGAGCATAATAGGATACAAAGGAAACAAGTTGGTCATGGATACGTCCCACAGCCATGATATATCTGCCACCCTTATCCTTTATTATGGTGATGGGCGTAAAAGGGGTTCGTCTAGAAAAGCTATAGCCACCCCCTCCTTTTTTATCGGGTCCATTAGCTAAATAAAACTGTGGGTATTTAACATTAAGATAACGTGGGGCTGACGTCTTAGAAAAGTGTGTTTCTTGTAGTAGTAATATATCCACTTTCTGTTTGTGATAAAATTGGAAAGCTTTAGTGATTTTAATTGGGGAATTAAAGCCATGGACATTGTGGGTGATCACCGAAAAGTCGGACGAATATGACTTAGCCATCGTGGTAGGGCAGAGCACTCTTACCTTGTAGCATAATGAGGGCGGGTATAGCCTCCAATAGATGGGACTCCCAGTCCACAGGCTTCCAGTACCAGCATGTGTAAGTGAGGGTCAGGACCAGGGCTCGGGGAAGATGGGGGGTAGAAAGAGAAAGGAAAAAGAGGAAATAGAGAATTAGTTAACATAAAAGACAAGGGCCGTAGACCCGCAAACTTATACCAGTTAACTTGTGAAAATCGTATAACAAAATGGGAAATAATCCCTGCCGGATTTATTGTCCTTTCCGGAAGTGGCAAGGGTACCCCTTTCCGAAGAGGGAAGGTAGTCTTGCAAAAGAGCAGCATGGATTTCCGATCCAGCCCAAATGGCCCTTGCTCCAAAGCAGGCCAGCAGGGCGGACTCTGGTCTCGCATACTATCGGACAGAGAGTTACATTAGCTTTGCGAGTCCGTCCTACCCCGAGAGGAACGGCCCCCAGGGCAAGCAAGCAGGGGAGGCCCAGCGGGCCCCACCACAGGACAGACCCCGTACCCTCGCGATAGTCAGAAATGAGGTTCAAACAGCAAACAGTGAGGACGCTATAAACCATGTCCAAAAATAATAAAAAGAATATAAAAGTATATAAAAGTAAAGGAAAAACACAATAACTTCAAGTCAGTCACGGGAGAACCGTTTCGGGAAAAAAAAAATCCCAAAAATAAAAGATTGCACTATGGTTGTGCTAACAGGGTGACTACGCAGTCGCGCAGGCACAGGCGGACTCAGGTGTGTCCCTCAGGTCAAAAAAATAGTAGTATTATCCCTTCTGTTACAAGTGGGAAGTCCAGGAGTGCAAAGAGGGCATCAGAGTGCGTTTTCAGGTCTTCCGGGGGGTTCCTCTAGGTGGGTTCCGCTTGCGCTCCGTCCAAAGTGGGGAGAGAGCGGTGTGCTGGATTAGGAGGGGAGGAGGCTGGTGAGTCTCTCGAGATAATGCCCAGGCTAAGTAGTAATTCTTCGCCCTCTGGCAACGTGGAAAATGAGTAGGATTTGCCATTATAAGTGAAAGATAGTCTGAAGGGGAAGGCCCACCGATATCTGATCTGCTGGTTAATGAGATGTTGTAACAGGGGTTTCAAATTTCTACGCTTTTGCACCGTAGAAGGAGCAAGATCAGTAAACGACTGAATAGGTGGCCCACAAAGAGTCAAGTCCTGCCGACTGCGGGCAGCAAACATCAACTTCTCCTTGGTCTGGTAGTAATGCGGTTTAACAATAACATCACGAGGCAGGCCATCAGATCTAGGGGCAGTAAGGGCCCTATGGATACGGTCAATTTCCATGTGATGCAGAGCAATGTCTGGGATCAAGTCCTTCATTGCCCCTTCCAGATCGGTATGCGTTTCGGGCAGGCCGCGAAGGCGCACATTGTATCTGCGAGAGCGATTTTCCAAATCCTCGATTTTTGTGAGGGCATCCTCTAGCCTGTCCTGGAGGTCTGTGAGCATATGGGTGTTCTGGTTAACCCTTTTGACAGTGCCTTCAACTTTAGCTTCAACTATGTCAAATCTCTCACCTATACTGTGAATGTCCCTCTTAAGATCAGTGGTAATCAAAGTGCAGGCCTTAGAAAGCTCCTGTTGTAGCATTGTGGAGAACCGGGCTAGCAACACTGTGTCCCCGGAGTAATATGCTGGCTGGGGTGCTATGGTAGCAGAGCTAAGCTGACTGGACATGGCCTCTGCCATTTCGGCCATATTTTTATCCATAGAGGATCCAGGGGAGCCCACCAGTTCCTGTGCATCTTCATCTATGGCCGGGGAAGAGGGATGCGAACGGGACTCACCCTGCTGGTCTTCCTCCATGTCCCCGGAAGATTGCGATGAGAACGGGTCCCTGGGGAGTTTCAGGGGGGTTCTGCTGGCTCCATCCCGCAGGAAGGCTGCAGCTCCAGAGGCTGGGCCTCGTGTGTCTCGGCGTCCCGGCGCCATCTTGGATTGCGGCCTGCGCTCAGGAGAGGACCCGGGTCCTCCGGTCAATTGCAGGGCTTTGCGCTGACCTTTTCTCGGCTGACCCCGAGCCCGCCTGTTCATCACCCTCTCCGGAGCTTCCCCCTGCCGTTTCCGTCGCCGCTGTCCCACTGGCTGTGCTCAATATTGCTGTATTTGGGCCGGATCGTGCGGAGCTCTCTCAGAGCACGTCTGCGTCCGAGATCCCGTGCATGCGCTCTTGCTGTGTTTTGTGTGTTTTTTTCATTTTGCATTAAAAAAAAAAAAAAAAAAACACAGGTGAAGGAACCACAAAGTATGTAAATACAACTCGGGGGGGGGGGGGGGGGAACCCAAATGGTAACTTGATTACACTCCAAGTCTAGAATTGCTGCACTTCTCTCTCCTTCCAATAGGTGGCTGGGTACCTGGTGGCATTAGATAAGACAAGAGCAAAGCAAGGACCAGATTAGGTGTGTATATGGGGCATCTTGGCCAATGGGCAAGGGTTTTCTTGAAACCCTTGGCCTGCTGGGAGAGCTTATATATTCGGGTGAAGTCAGGTGATCCCTGTTCTGTGCCACTTGGATGGCTGTCTGGGTGGACATGTATTGTACTTCCCAGGCTGCTAGGCCAGAGATTGGGCCTATCCCAGGCACATCTGACTGCTAGACTGTCTGAGGGCCTATCTAGAAGCAAGAGATCAGTGTAGGGTTGGGATTGCGGCTTGCAGTTCAACTAGAAGTGATGGTTCTGCCGGCCGGAGAACCTGTTGTGGTCAGATGTAGAGGGGAAGCTGACGCCTCTAAGGGACTATACACCTTATTACCAGGGACCACTGTGAGTAGCTGAAGCAAGTACTGGAGCAGAATTCTCACCAACCGGGGACCGTGAAGAATTGGGGAACTTCAGCGGGTATCGAGCCAGGGGCCCAGCCAGTGGAGGTGATGCTTGCAGAGCATTCTTGTGTGTCTAGCCAGGGACCAAGCAGGCCAGTGGGGTGAAGCTTGATAAGTATCTGGAGTGCCAAGCTAGGGACCCAGCAGAGAAGCTGGGGTGACGCTTGAGGAAGATACTACAGTGAAGATTGGAAGAGCGCAAGGGATTCAGTGGCATTGAACCATCTAGTCTAGTGAGAGAGAGACTGGGAGCTCAGTGGGTTGAAGAACTACCAGAAGTGATTGTAGTGGAAGTGACAGAACTGTTACACCTTGTTATAAATTGTTAGACTGTTGCCATAGGAGACCGCATTCCTACACATGCAGATGTGGCATCTCGCCGGATGCCTTTCCCTGCATGGCTGTCTACCTCTAGAAGTCTCAGGTAGTTGCAATGTTAATTGGCAGACTCTAAGGGTGTCCTGGCCCTAACTCTCTCTCCCAAAGTTCTGTTTAAGAGAAATAAAATCTCTTTGCATTTAAGGAGTGTCTGGTGCCCATGAATCTAACTTTCATTACACCCACTATGCCTTACAACCCACTCTATATGGAAGGATGTCAGCAGTTCTTGGCTCTAAAAGTTCTCATTTGACTAGAGGACGCCTAGGACCTTGCTACAAAGCCATGTGAAATTAAAACATTCATATATTTGGGAAATTACAAGTATTAAAACTTGTCTAAACCTAAAAATAGGAATGTTACAACATACTGCTCCTTGGAATAGGGTTGCCGTCTGTACAAGATTCACCTGAACAGTCCGGGTTCTGAATCCTCTTCCCGGTTTTCAGACTGCCTGAAACCCGTACAGACAATCCAGGCAGGGGAAGCTCCATTAGTATAGTTGCCACTGTGGAGACGGCAAAAGTGTCATTGTTTCTCAATAAATACACTGTGCGTGTGTGTGTGTGCGTGTGTGTGTGTGTGTGTGAATCTGAAGCTCCTTTCTATCCCCCCCCCCCCCCAGGCTCCTGCAAGGTCTCTGTTATCTGTGACTTAACCCACTGCGCCCCCCCCCCCCCGTAGATCACTAGTGCGGTGAGCTGAGGAGGAGCTCACTGTAGATACCGTTGGGTTGGTGCTACACTCACTACAGTATAAGCAGGGAGCTGATTTTTTTTTTTTTTTTTTTTTTTTTTTTTTTCTGAGGAGTCTCATAGGGTAGAAAGCTGACAAACTTTCAAGAGGATTTGTTTTTCAGGAGTTGCAGTGAAGAGTTAAGGTGACAGGAGAATCGGAAGAGTGTGTGTGTGTGTGTGTGTGTGTGTGTCACAGCTGAAGGATATCTCCCAAGCAGCACACATGTCTGTCTATACAAACATCCCCCGATCCTCAGTCCAGATAATGTGAAGTCATTTATGACCATTCATTTAATTCTGTTTGTTTTATGTGGGGAGTTTACACCTCTGATTGTATAGACTCATGACTGCTGAGGCGCAATGGGCCTAGGTCCCAATTAACATAACCCAATGGGATCAAATCCCCCCCCCCCCCCCAAACCCTTACCCTTTACCCCATTAAATAAGACCCTTTCAACCATTAGGTTGGAAAGGGCAAGGCCACAGCTTTATTTAATCCCAACACTGTAACATGTAAACATATTTAATCAGTGCCAGTTAAACTTAACCAAAAGAGGGACTGTCCTAACATAAGTGCTGGACAGACAGCCTACTTCCAGTTTTCTATCAAGGGCATAGCCCATTACAGCAACTTTAACTGCTGGCAAGGTCAAGAAACCACCATCTGCCCGTCAGTTAATAGCTGACAGGCACCCCACTGCAGCCAGCGCCTGTTCCACACCCCGATGCAGGCCAAGGTTGAAGATATCCAACCCAATGTCATTAAGTTGAACGCCATCCAGCCTCAACAGATCATCATTAGTACCCTCCAGATCCTTGTGACGGATGATGAACCCACCGACTTGCAGAACAAACTTGGCAACCTGGGCATTACCTGGCCCCTGGCTAGAACCCTTCCGGTGAAAAGTTATTTCCACAAAGCACTATTTGCGGCCAGATGAACACCAAGTTGGTATAAACTGCATAGCAATGAGCAATGTCCTGCTTGATAGCAGAGATTAAGTCCACAGACCGTGTATAACCCACATTCCTTCCAGCGTGAAGAATCAAAATGATGGGGCCAGACACGTGGGAGCGAAGGCGCAAACACTCTGGAAGGACTTGGGGCCAGTGTAAACTGTGAAGCCCAAGCCAGCGGATCCTGGCAAGATCATAGGTAAAACCCAAATTCTTCCCATGGCTCCGAACTGCCGCCTGACGAGTGGCCCAGTAAATTAAGGAATCTCCCACAATCCAGACCATAGTCGGGTAACGATCTGAAATTTAAAACAGGTGTGGGTGGACATACAAAGAAAAATGGGCTGATTCCCACTTGCCCAAGTGCTGGAGTTACATATCAGAGAAACCCATTCCCAAAGCCTTGGTGGCAGCACCGATTCCAAAAGAGTGGGGGGTCGCAAAGTCGCGCGAAGGGAGGCCAATTTTTTTCGCGGCAGCAGCAGCAAAAACCCACAAAAATTGGTACCTGCTAAGAATGAAGGAAGTGTCATTGATGAAGATGCCAGGGGACATGAGGACAGGAAGTGGGAGGCCAAAGAAACTGCGTAGAAGGGGCCCCCGCAAGGGTACAAAATTACCCTTCTGCCCCTGCCAAAGCTGTCGGTTTTTGATGTGTGCAACTGAACCAACACAGCGCTCAGAGAAGGTAATGTCCTTCGCCTGGACGCCACCCGCCGAGGACGTGGATACCGAAACCCAGTTTGCTGATGCAAAAGGCCCCGAAAAAATGCCCACGAGAGACACTTGGAGGAGGGTCTTGAACAGGGAAAAGCAAACGGACGGCAACAAGGAAAGCATACTGAAGAGAATAGGGAGGGAAACTAGATTCCAGCAATCGGGGGGAGGGGGGGGAAGGTGGCGCGTCTTCAACCCAGCAGAACCTAACGGGTAGGGAATGCTTTTGTGATGTCCTCCCACCCAAGGAGCTGAAACCAGAAGGACAAAGCAGACATAGCCGATGAAACCGTGGAACCAGAAAAACCTTTTTGTAGTAAACAAGGTAAGAAAATAAAGCCATGCGTCTTTCCTGTGAAGACTAGAGGGAAAACTCACCACCCGACACCTGGACCTATTCCTCCCACACACAACAGTGCAAAGCCCACGTCCAAGCATTCCCATTCAAGGAAACTATTGCTTATCCATGGCCACTGGATCTAGAGAGGTTTGCAGGGCTCAGAAGATCCATTGGCTGTGGATAAGCAAGTCTAGTGAGAGAGACTGGGAGCTCAGTTGAGTGAAGATCTACAATAGGAGATTGAAGAGGAAGTGAAAGAGCTCATTGTAACCTTTTGTTAGAAACTGTTCAAGATTTGTTACCATAGGAGACAGCGTACAGATGTGGTGTGTGGCCTTTGTGGATGCCTTTCCCTGCATGGCTGTCTACCTATAGAAGTCTTGGAGTCTGCCAATTAACATTGCAACCACTAAAGGGTGTCCTTGCCCTAAACCCTCTCTCCCACAGTTCTTTTTAAGAGACAACCTTCATCCTAACCCACTTTGCATAGAATGTCAGCTATCCCTGACTAGTAACCTCACAATAGTGGTATTAGTCGCTTACTAGTGGATTCTCCATAGATATATGTAAACAAAATGCTGAAGTCAGCAAAACCAAAAGTTCAGTATAATGCAGGAACATGGCGTACAAAGCTGTACCTCCTACATTGTCTCTGGCAATTATTTGCAGTTCTCTATATACTGCTGAAAAATCATGCAGCTTCTGATTTTGTTAGAAGCAACGATTACCTAGCAAGGGGTTAATAGATGAGCTACTACACCTAGTTTCTGTATCTACATAAAGCTGCAGAGTTTGTTTCCTTTTTGGCTGTGAATAGTTTAGCAAGAGACTGCTGGTGGCTTCAAAAGAGTAGTTTTGTGTTCCAATCAATTATGAATGAAAGATAATGAGATGACAAGACGCAGTCTCCCCTCTTTGCTGTAACAACAAAGGGATTTCTCCTGTGGAGGATAGAAATGTAAGGATCTGGCAGAGTTCTAAAAAAAAAACTAAAGCAAGATTCAACAAAAGTTTTCCAATTTTCTATAATACACCTTGCACAATATACTTGATATAATAATAATATACTAATATATAATAATAATAATATACTTAATATAAAAAGAGCCTACATAGTTCCTTGCAAAAGTACTCTCAGCCTTTCCACACAACCTGGAATTAACATGGATTGTTTGAGGATTTGCATCATTTAATTTACAGAACATGCCCACAACTTTGAAGATTTTTTATTTATTTTTTGAATTGTGAATCAAACAACAAATAGGACAAAATAACAGAAAAAGTCACAGTGCATAACTATTCAACCCCCAAAGTCAATACTTTGTAGAGCCACCTTTTGCAGCTATCACAGCTCCAAGTCACTTTGGATAAGTCGCTATGAGCTTACCACATCTTACCACTGGGATTTTTGCCCATTCCTCCTTGCAAAACTGCTCCAGCTCCTTCAAGTTGGATGGTTTGCGCTTGTGAACAGAAATTTTTAAGTCTGACCATAGATTTTTGATTAGATTGTGGTCTGGGCTTTGACTAGGTCATTCCAACACATTTACATGTTTCCCCTTAAACCACTCAAGTGTTGCTTTAGCAGTGTGTTTGAGGTCATTGTCCTGCTGGTGAACCTCCACCCTAGCCTCAAATCGCACACAGAGTGGTACAGATTTTGATCAAGAATATCCCTGTATTTGGCACCATCCATCATTCCCTCAACTCTGAGCAGTTTCCCAGTCCTGACTGCTGAAAAACATCCCCACAGCATGATGCTGCCACCACCATGTTTTGCGGTGGCGATGGTGTTCTTTGGGTGATGTGATGTGTTGGGTTTGCGCCAGACATGGTGTTTTCTTTGATGGCCAAAAAGTTAAGTTTTAGTCTCGTCAGACCAGAGCACCTTCCTCTATACATTCTGGGAGTCTCCCACATGCCTTTTCGCAAACTCAAAACATGCCATTTTGTTTTTTGCTGAAAGTAATGGCTTTTTTCTGGCCACTCTGCCACAAAACCCAACTCTATGGAGCGAACGGCTTATTGTTGTCTTATTTACAGATACTCCAATCTCTGCTGTGGAACTCTGCAGCTCCTCCAGGGTTACATTAGGTCTCTGAGCTGCCTCTCTGATTAATGCCCTCTTTGCCCGGTCTGTGAGTTTTTTGGTGTGTGGCCATCTCTTGGCAGGTTTGCTGTTGTGCCATGTTCTTTCCATTTGGTTATGATATATTTGATGGTGCTCCTAGGGATCATCAAAGATTTGAATTTTTATAATTTTTTTTTTTTTTATATAACCTAACTCTGGCTTGTACTTCTCAACAACATTGTCCCTTACTTGTTTGGAGTGTTCCTTGATCTTCATGGCAGTGTTTGGTTAGTGGTGCCTCTTGCTTAGGTGTAGAAGCCTCTGGGGCCTTTCAAAAAGGTGTGCGTGTGTGTGTATCTGACAGATCATGTGACACCTAGATTGCACACAGGTGGACATCATTTCACTAATGTGACTTCTGAAGGTAACTGGTTTCACCAGAGCTTTTTATGGGCTTCATAACAAAGGGGGTGAATACATATGCACATGCCAATTATTATAATTATTTCTGAAAAATAGTTTTGTGTGTATTTTTCTAATTTTACATCACCAACATAGACTATTGTGTTCTAATCCATCACATATAATTCAGATTAAAGAAAACTAACGGCTGTAATGTAACAAAGTAGGTCAAAGGGGGTGAATACTTTTGCAAGGCACTGTACAAGAAGAAAAAAATTTAAATTTATTAAACAAGTGGGCAAATTTAATGAGTCGCCTATTTTTTTTTTTTTTTGCCATTACTCCTGTTTCTGTTTAACTAATACGGTGCATCTGGAAAGTATTCATAGTGCTTCACTTTTTCCACATTTTGGTATATTACAGCCTTATTCCAAAATGAATTAAATGCATTATTTTCCCCCAAATTCTACAAACCATACCCCATATTGATAACGTTAAAGAAGTTTGTTTTTGAAATCTTTGCAAATTTGTTAAAAATAAAAAAAATGAAAAAATTGCATGAACGGAAGTATTCACAGCCTTTGCCATGACACTCAAAATTTAGCTTGGGTGCATCCTGTTTCTACTAATCAATCAAGTTGTAGAAAAATTTCAAGGATTGAGTCCAACTATGGTAAATTCAGTTGATTCAACATGATTTGGAAAGGCACACACCTGTCCACATAAGGTCTCACAGTTAACACCGCATGTCGGAGCACAAAGCTCCTAGACAGGATTGTATTGAGGCAGAGATCTGGGGAAGGGTACAAAAGTCTGCCACATTGAAGGTTCCAATGAGCACAGGGGCCTTCATCAGCCATACATAGAAGTTTGGAACCACCAGGACTCTTCCTAAAGCGAGCCACCCAGCCAATCTAAGAAATCGGGGGAGAAGGGCCTTAGTCATGGAGGTAACCAAGAACCTGATGGTCACTCTGACAGAGCTCCAGCGTTTCTCTAGTGGAATACTGCAGAAACTGTTCTTCTGCATGGTTCTCCTCTCTCCACAATCAGGCCTGTATGGTAAAGTGGCCAGACAGAAGCCACTACTCAGTAAAAGGCACATGATGACCCAAATGGAGTTTGCCAAAAGGCACCTGAAGGACACTCAGATCTGAGAAACAAAATTCTCTGGTCTGATGAAACAAAGATTAAACTCTTTTTGGCCTGTCTGGAGGAAGCCTGGCACTGCTCATCACCTGGCCAATACCATCCCTACAGTGAAGCATGGTGGAGACAGCATCATGCTGTGGTGATGTTTTTCAGCAGCAGGAACTGGGAGACTAGTCAGGATCAAGAGAGATGAATGCAGCAATGTACAGAGACATCATTGAGGAAAAACTGCTCCAGAGCACTCTGGACCTCAGACTGGGGCGAAGGTTCATCTTCCAACAGGACAACGACCCTAAGCACACAGCTAAGTTGACAAAGGTTTGGCTATGGGAACACTCTTTGAATGTCCTTGAGTGGCCCAGCCAGAACCCAGACTTGAACCCAATTGAACATCTCTGGAGAGATCTGAAATTGGTGGTGCACTAACACTCCCCATCCAACCTGATGGATCTTGCGAAGTCCTGCAAAGGATGTGAGAAACTGCCCAAAAAATAGATGTGCCAAGCTTGTAGCCTGTGTTAATTTCCTCAACTAAAATGTTTTCGTCTGCGGCATTTTTACAATGACGAAAACTAAATGAAAAGTACAGCACATTTTTGTTTACTGATGAAAACTTTAGGTTCAATAAATTGTTTGTGTGTGTATAGACAGAGAGCCGGAAAAAAGACAGGACCAGGTGCCTGACAGTAGGCCTGCTGGTCTAATAAATTGCACTATATTGATCATTTTATGTAATGCAATCTGTTGGGCACAACTTAGTAACTTGAGGTTGTGTCCAAAGATAGAATCACAAGCTTAATGTTGACTTTTGGGTAAGCACGGTCTCTGTCGGCCCGGATGCCCCAATGGGATCCTGCTGCGTTCAGCGGCCGAGGGAGAACCTTGTATTTTGTCTAAGCAATGGAAATTTTCAGTAACATGGAGACGGTGTATTTACAAGTCTCATGAGTGATTGAAATAATCATATTGGTAAATCAGAATACATACAGTTTCATGTGGTGGCTATATGTAGCCCAGAGAGGATAGTTCGAAAGGAAAGAGGAAGAAAAGAGGGTGGAAAGCTGGAGGGGGGGGGGGGGTTGGGGAGAAGTTGAGGGAAGTGTTTGTCTAAAATCTTTAGCCTGCATCTCCTCCATTATCATAATATTCATCTCTCCTACCCATTCTGTAAGAGAAGTGGGAGGTGGTTTTCCAGTGTCTAGGTATTAGTTGCCACCCTGCACTGAGGAAGAATTTTAAGAGGGTTTTTTTTTTTTTTTGCGATTCGACACTATCAGAGATAATATGGAAAGGAGAGCAGTAAAGGTGCAAGCAGTTTGTCGTATATTCCTGAGTAGGGATGAGCTTCGTGTTCGACTCGCACATCGGCTGTTTGCCCGTTCGGCGAATTCCGAACGTTATGGGCCGTTCGCGCCAAATTCGTGTGGCGCTCACGGCCCACAATGCACTGCGATGGCGCAGTGCATTGCTGGCTCATGATTGGCTAAGCATGCACTGTGACCCCACATGCTTGGCCAATCACAGCGCCGGCAGCAAGGAGAGCCATTATTGGCCACAGGCAGGATGCCTGTGGCCAATCATAGCTCAGGCTGTGTAGTACACGCCCCACACTATATAAGGCCGCCAGCGTGGCGGCCTTGTGTAGTGTGTTGGCGTCTGAAGCAGTTAGTGGGTGTTCTGTGTACCTTCAACACAGTATACACAGATCGTTATCGGCCAATTTTTTGTTCTTGCTCTTCTGTAGTGGTTGTCTGCATGCCCTGACCGCAGTATACACCGCTATAGTCACCTATATAGCTAGCGATATATCTATCTTTTATAATAGAGCTTGCAGTCAGTGTTAGGAGCTTGTGCGTGCTGTCTGCGTGCTCTGAACCCAGTACACACCACTATATCCACCTATATAGCAAACTATCTTGCTAGTTTTAAAAAGAGCTTGCAGTCAGCGGTAGGAGCTTGTGCGTGCTGTCTGCGTGCTCTGAACCCAGTATACACCGCTATATCCACCTACATAGCTCTTCTCTATTTGAGCCATCTGCCATCTGCAGGAGTTATTGGAAGTTGTGTGTGCCTCCAGCACAATATACACTACCCAATTGCTGTTTTTCCCAACTCCCTTCAGGCCATTACCATGTCTGGAGGGCCAGCAAGGAGAGGCAGATAGGCGCGAGCGGATAAAAGAGGGCAAGCAGGCTCTGTGTCTAGAGACAACAGTGCTGGTCGTGGACGCGGTGCATCGTCATCATCAGCACGTGGCCATGGGCCACGCTTGTCCTTTTCGGCAGCTGGACATGTTGAGCCGCAACATGCCAACGACTTAGTAGAGTGGATGACCAAGCCCTCTTCATCCTCCTCATCCTCTCATACCCAGTCTCAGGGTACTAGCAAAGCAACTGCCAACGCATCGTCTAACCTCCTCTCAATGTCATCATCAGTGACTCCTTCCCTAGACCCACCACGTTCTCCTGAGGAGTCTCCTGAACTCTTTAAGCACAGTGTTGGGTACATGCTCCAGGATGATGCCAAGTGTTTTGTAGGCTCTGATGATGATACTCAGCTAGAGTAAGGCAGTAGCGTGAATGCAGAGAGAGGGGATGCTCAAGAAGGACAGCAATCTGGCAGTCATGTTCCACAAGCTGCAGCATACTGCCAGGTTTGCTCCAGCGATGAAGAGGGAGGGGATGATGAGGGCACTGACTCCACGTGGGTGCCTGGTAGGAGAGAGGAGGAGGAGGCACATGTCCAACGAGGCAAAATGCCCTCCGGGGCCATCTTAGGGGCAGCACACCGACTGAATCACACCGCAGAGCTCCGCCTGTGCAGGGCGCTGCCTCTGCGCGTTATTCTAAAAGTTCTTTGGTGTGGGCCTTTTTTGAGACGAGTGCATCAGATCGCACTGCTGCTATTTGCAACATATGTCTCAAGCGTATCTCGCGTGGCCAAAACATCAGCCGCTTGGGCACCACATGCTTGACCAGACATATGTTGACCTGCCATGCAGCTCGTTGGCAAGCGTACCTCAAAGACCCACACCAAAGAACAAAGCGGACCTCTCCTTGCTCCTCATTAGCTGGGATCTCCAACCCCACTAGAACTTCAGTTCTTTCCGAAACCTGCTCTGAGAGGAATGAAGGTGTAGAATTAGGTGTGTCACAGCCAAGTGCTTCCGGGCACTCTGCTAGCAGTACACCCACGTCCGATTATAGCAGGCAAATGTCCCTGCCCCAGCTGCTGGACCGGCGAAAGAAGTTCACTCCCAGCCATCCACATGCCCAGCGGTTGAATGCTAGCTTGGCTAAATTGCTAGCACTTCAACTGCTGCCTTTTCAGTTGGTAGACTCGGCCCCCTTCCGTGAGTTTGTACAATGTGCGGTTCATCAGTTGCAGGTCCCCAAACGCCACTTTTTCTCACGGAAGGCGATTCCGGCTCTCTACCAGCATGTGGAAGGCAATGTCCTTGCCTCGCTGGACAGGGCGGTCAACGGTAAGGTGCATATTACCGCTGACTCATGGTCCAGCAGGCATGGACAGGGACGTTGCCTGTCTTTCACGGCCCATTGGGTCACTCTTCTGGAAGCTGGGAAGGATGCAGGACAAGGTGCAGTAGTGTTGGAGGTTGTTCCGCCACCACGCCTCCAAAATGCTACTATTGGTTGTGACACACCTCTCTCCTCCACCCCCTCCTCTTCTTCTTCCTCCATGGCCTCTTCCAGTGCGCTGTCCTCGGAACCAGCGGTGCTCCATAGGCGTTCCAGGGGCTACGCAATTATGCAGGCAAAACGATGCCATGCCGTGCTTGCGCTGGTTTGTTTGGGGGACAGGAGCCACACTGGGGCGGATGTTTTGTCAGCTCTGCAGTGGCAGGGCAAGAGGTGGTTGACGCCACGCCAGCTTAAGCCAGGAATGGTGGTTTGCGACAATGGCACCAACCTCCTCTCCACCCTCTGACAGGGACAACTGACCCATGTGCCCTGTGTAGCTCACGTCCTTAACCTGGTGGTGCAGCGGTTCTTGGGCAGGTACTCGGGCTTACAGGATGTCCTGAAGCAGGCCAGCAAAGTCTGTGTGCATTTCCGCCGATCATTTAATGCCTGTGCTCGGCTGGCTGAGCTCCAAAAGGAGTTGAACCTGCCCAAGAACCGCCTAATATGTGACATGCCCACCAGGTGGAACTCAACGTTGGACATGCTGCAGCGGCTGCACAGGCCGCAGAGGGCCATCAATGAGTACCTGTGCGACTACAGCACCTGGACAGGGTCAGGGGAGCTCGGTTTTTTCTCACCACGCCAGTGGGGCATGATCAGGGATGCGTGCACTGTCCTGTCACCGTTTGAGGAGGCCACAAGGATGGTGAGCAGTGACAGTGCATGCATCAGTGACACTGTACCTCTTGTCCACCTCTTGGAGCATACGCTGCGTGGAATAATGGACAGGGCACTTGAGGCAGAACAGAGGCAGGAAGAGGAGGACTTCCTTGCCTCTCAAGGCCCCCTTTATCCAGACAGTGTTCCTGCTGTGCCGCCCATCACACAGGAAGAGGAGGAGGAGGAGGATTGTGTCAGCATGGAGGTGGAGGCTGGCACTCAGCATCAGCAGCAGCAGCAGTCTTGTAGGGATGATTTACAGTCCCAAGAAACCCGTAGTCTTGTACGTGGCTGGGAGGAGGTAGCTGCGGATCATGTTGTCCTTAGTGACCCAGAGGAATCCGGACTGAATTCCTCAGCTAACCTACGCTGCATGGCCTCCCTGATCCTGCAAAGCCTGCGGAAGGATCCTCGTATTCTTCGGATCAAGGAGAGGGACCATTACTGGCTGGCCACTCTCCTTGATCCACGGTACAAGGGTAAGGTTGCCGACCTCATCTTGCCATCGCAGAGGGAGCAGAGGATGAGACATATCTCCGATAGTGATGGCCGAACGGTTCGCCCGGCGGTCGTTTCGCGGCGAATTTCCGACATTCGCGGTCCGCACGTTCGAACGCCTTTTTCCGTCGTTCGCCGCGGCGGACTTACGTGTTTAATGTATACAAGAACTTTAACCTTTGGTGACACGTTTATCATGTGATACAGGACAGCCAATTGAGACATGACAGCACATGGACACTTGTACATTCCCCCTAACCTATAAATACACCCGATCCGGTGGCCATTTTACATTCTTTCTTCTGTTACGATAGGGACAGGTTCCTGTGTGGAGTAGGGAGAGATAAACCACTAGCTATTTGGTACACAAAAGTTCTTTTCAGGACTGGTATAGGTGTTAGGTGTTGATAGGTTTGCTGTGCTGCTGATTCTTGCAGCAGCCTGAGTGTCTTTTGTTAGTTTAGAGAAAGGGAAAGGACGGTGTATGCTACAGGGACAGCCAGATTAGTCTTTCATCATCATCATCATCATCATCATCATTAGCTGTTACTATCAAGGTCCACAAAAGAGCTGTTCCAGTAACCACTAATCGTTCTCTTTTTTTGCCAATTTGTATAGGGACAGGAAGGAAGCAGTGTTGTCAGGCAGTGAGGGTAATTTTAAAGACTTGCTGTTATTATTAGTTCCACAAAGGTTCTTTTCAGGACTGGTATCAGTGGTACAGTAATAGGCTTGTACATGTATAATATTCTTTCTTCCAAATATAGAAAGGATATTATACTTGACTGCTGCCCTTCTGCTGCAGTCTGCTAAACATTCACAACTCACTTGTTCCACAAAAGTTCTTATAAGGACTGGTAACTTGGTATAGGGTGCTACGGTACATAGGCTTGAGTGCGGTACAGTCTGCTGTTCTGTAAGGACCGCTATCGGTCCACAATAGATAGGGTTGACGTGCACCACTGCTGACCGCTCACCTATACTGCAGCAGTCCTTCAGCGGTATAGGGACTGACGTACAGTCTGCTAATCACTAACACACAACCTGCTTGTTCCACAAAAGTTCTTATAAGGACTGGTAACTTGGTATAGGGTGCTACGGTACATAGGCTTGAGTGCGGTACAGTCTGCTGTTCTGTAAGGACCGCTATCGGTCCACAATAGATAGGGTTGACGTGCACCACTGCTGACCGCTGCCCTATACTGCAGCAGTCCTTCAGCGGTATAGGGACTGACGTACAGTCTGCTAAACACTAATACACAACCTGCTTGGTCCACAAAAGTTCTTATAAGGACTGGTAACTTGGTATAGGGTGCTACGGTACATAGGCTTGAGTGCGGTACAGTCTGCTGTTCTGTAAGGACCGCTATCGGTCCACAATAGATAGGGTTGACGTGCACCACTGCTGACCGCTCACCTATACTGCAGCAGTCCTTCAGCGGTATAGGGACTGACGTACAGTCTGCTAATCACTAACACACAACCTGCTTGTTCCACAAAAGTTCTTATAAGGACTGGTAACTTGGTATAGGGTGCTACGGTACATAGGCTTGAGTGCGGTACAGTCTGCTGTTCTGTAAGGACCGCTATCGGTCCACAATAGATAGGGTTGACGTGCACCACTGCTGACCGCTGCCCTATACTGCAGCAGTCCTTCAGCGGTATAGGGACTGACGTACAGTCTGCTAAACACTAATACACAACCTGCTTGGTCCACAAAAGTTCTTATAAGGACTGGTAACTTGGTATAGGGTGCTACGGTACATAGGCTTGAGTGCGGTACAGTCTGCTGTTCTGTAAGGACCGCTATCGGTCCACAATAGATAGGGTTGACGTGCACCACTGCTGACCGCTGCCCTATACTGCAGCAGTCCTTCAGCGGTATAGGGACTGACGTACAGTCTGCTAAACACGAATACACAACCTGCTTGGTCCACAAAAGTTCTTATAAGGACTGGTAACTTGGTATAGGGTGCTACGGTACATAGGCTTGAGTGCGGTACAGTCTGCTGTTCTGTAAGGACCGCTATCGGTCCACAATAGATAGGGTTGACGTGCACCACTGCTGACCGCTGCCCTATACTGCAGCAGTCCTTCAGCGGTATAGGGACTGACGTACAGTCTGCTAAACACTAATACACAACCTGCTTGGTCCACAAAAGTTCTTATAAGGACTGGTAACTTGGTATAGGGTGCTACGGTACATAGGCTTGAGTGCGGTACAGTCTGCTGTTCTGTAAGGACCGCTATCGGTCCACAATAGATAGGGTTGACGTGCACCACTGCTGACCGCTGCCCTATACTGCAGCAGTCCTTCAGCGGTATAGGGACTGACGTACAGTCTGCTAAACACTAATACACAACCTGCTTGGTCCACAAAAGTTCTTATAAGGACTGGTAACTTGGTATAGGGTGCTACGGTACATAGGCTTGAGTGCGGTACAGTCTGCTGTTCTGTAAGGACCGCTATCGGTCCACAATAGATAGGGTTGACGTGCACCACTGCTGACCGCTGCCCTATACTGCAGCAGTCCTTCAGCGGTATAGGGACTGACGTACAGTCTGCTAATCACTAACACACAACCTGCTTGTTCCACAAAAGTTCTTATAAGGACTGGTAACTTGGTATAGGGTGCTACGGTACATAGGCTTGAGTGCGGTACAGTCTGCTGTTCTGTAAGGACCGCTATCGGTCCACAATAGATAGGGTTGACGTGCACCACTGCTGACCGCTGCCCTATACTGCAGCAGTCCTTCAGCGGTATAGGGACTGACGTACAGTCTGCTAAACACTAATACACAACCTGCTTGGTCCACAAAAGTTCTTATAAGGACTGGTAACTTGGTATAGGGTGCTACGGTACATAGGCTTGAGTGCGGTACAGTCTGCTGTTCTGTAAGGACCGCTATCGGTCCACAATAGATAGGGTTGACGTGCACCACTGCTGACCGCTCACCTATACTGCAGCAGTCCTTCAGCGGTATAGGGACTGACGTACAGTCTGCTAATCACTAACACACAACCTGCTTGTTCCACAAAAGTTCTTATAAGGACTGGTAACTTGGTATAGGGTGCTACGGTACATAGGCTTGAGTGCGGTACAGTCTGCTGTTCTGTAAGGACCGCTATCGGTCCACAATAGATAGGGTTGACGTGCACCACTGCTGACCGCTGCCCTATACTGCAGCAGTCCTTCAGCGGTATAGGGACTGACGTACAGTCTGCTAAACACTAATACACAACCTGCTTGGTCCACAAAAGTTCTTATAAGGACTGGTAACTTGGTATAGGGTGCTACGGTACATAGGCTTGAGTGCGGTACAGTCTGCTGTTCTGTAAGGACCGCTATCGGTCCACAATAGATAGGGTTGACGTGCACCACTGCTGACCGCTGCCCTATACTGCAGCAGTCCTTCAGCGGTATAGGGACTGACGTACAGTCTGCTAAACACGAATACACAACCTGCTTGGTCCACAAAAGTTCTTATAAGGACTGGTAACTTGGTATAGGGTGCTACGGTACATAGGCTTGAGTGCGGTACAGTCTGCTGTTCTGTAAGGACCGCTATCGGTCCACAATAGATAGGGTTGACGTGCACCACTGCTGACCGCTGCCCTATACTGCAGCAGTCCTTCAGCGGTATAGGGACTGACGTACAGTCTGCTAAACACTAATACACAACCTGCTTGGTCCACAAAAGTTCTTATAAGGACTGGTAACTTGGTATAGGGTGCTACGGTACATAGGCTTGAGTGCGGTACAGTCTGCTGTTCTGTAAGGACCGCTATCGGTCCACAATAGATAGGGTTGACGTGCACCACTGCTGACCGCTGCCCTATACTGCAGCAGTCCTTCAGCGGTATAGGGACTGACGTACAGTCTGCTAATCACTAACACACAACCTGCTTGTTCCACAAAAGTTCTTATAAGGACTGGTAACTTGGTATAGGGTGCTACGGTACATAGGCTTGAGTGCGGTACAGTCTGCTGTTCTGTAAGGACCGCTATCGGTCCACAATAGATAGGGTTGACGTGCACCACTGCTGACCGCTGCCCTATACTGCAGCAGTCCTTCAGCGGTATAGGGACTGACGTACAGTCTGCTAAACACTAATACACAACCTGCTTGGTCCACAAAAGTTCTTATAAGGACTGGTAACTTGGTATAGGGTGCTACGGTACATAGGCTTGAGTGCGGTACAGTCTGCTGTTCTGTAAGGACCGCTATCGGTCCACAATAGATAGGGTTGACGTGCACCACTGCTGACCGCTGCCCTATACTGCAGCAGTCCTTCAGCGGTATAGGGACTGACGTACAGTCTGCTAAACACTAATACACAACCTGCTTGGTCCACAAAAGTTCTTATAAGGACTGGTAACTTGGTATAGGGTGCTACGGTACATAGGCTTGAGTGCGGTACAGTCTGCTGTTCTGTAAGGACCGCTATCGGTCCACAATAGATAGGGTTGACGTGCACCACTGCTGACCGCTGCCCTATACTGCAGCAGTCCTTCAGCGGTATAGGGACTGACGTACAGTCTGCTAAACACGAATACACAACCTGCTTGGTCCACAAAAGTTCTTATAAGGACTGGTAACTTGGTATAGGGTGCTACGGTACATAGGCTTGAGTGCGGTACAGTCTGCTGTTCTGTAAGGACCGCTATCGGTCCACAATAGATAGGGTTGACGTGCACCACTGCTGACCGCTGCCCTATACTGCAGCAGTCCTTCAGCGGTATAGGGACTGACGTACAGTCTGCTAAACACGAATACACAACCTGCTTGGTCCACAAAAGTTCTTATAAGGACTGGTAACTTGGTATAGGGTGCTACGGTACATAGGCTTGAGTGCGGTACAGTCTGCTGTTCTGTAAGGACCGCTATCGGTCCACAATAGATAGGGTTGACGTGCACCACTGCTGACCGCTGCCCTATACTGCAGCAGTCCTTCAGCGGTATAGGGACTGACGTACAGTCTGCTAAACACTAATACACAACCTGCTTGGTCCACAAAAGTTCTTATAAGGACTGGTAACTTGGTATAGGGTGCTACGGTACATAGGCTTGAGTGCGGTACAGTCTGCTGTTCTGTAAGGACCGCTATCGGTCCACAATAGATAGGGTTGCCGTGCACCACTGCTGACCGCTGCCCTATACTGCAGCAGTCCTTCAGCGGTATAGGGACTGACGTACAGTCTGCTAAACACTAATACACAACCTGCTTGGTCCACAAAAGTTCTTATAAGGACTGGTAACTTGGTATAGGGTGCTACGGTACATAGGCTTGAGTGCGGTACAGTCTGCTGTTCTGTAAGGACCGCTATCGGTCCACAATAGATAGGGTTGACGTGCACCACTGCTGACCGCTGCCCTATACTGCAGCAGTCCTTCAGCGGTATAGGGACTGACGTACAGTCTGCTAATCACTAACACACAACCTGCTTGTTCCACAAAAGTTCTTATAAGGACTGGTAACTTGGTATAGGGTGCTACGGTACATAGGCTTGAGTGCGGTACAGTCTGCTGTTCTGTAAGGACCGCTATCGGTCCACAATAGATAGGGTTGACGTGCACCACTGCTGACCGCTGCCCTATACTGCAGCAGTCCTTCAGCGGTATAGGGACTGACGTACAGTCTGCTAAACACTAATACACAACCTGCTTGGTCCACAAAAGTTCTTATAAGGACTGGTAACTTGGTATAGGGTGCTACGGTACATAGGCTTGAGTGCGGTACAGTCTGCTGTTCTGTAAGGACCGCTATCGGTCCACAATAGATAGGGTTGACGTGCACCACTGCTGACCGCTGCCCTATACTGCAGCAGTCCTTCAGCGGTATAGGGACTGACGTACAGTCTGCTAAACACTAATACACAACCTGCTTGGTCCACAAAAGTTCTTATAAGGACTGGTAACTTGGTATAGGGTGCTACGGTACATAGGCTTGAGTGCGGTACAGTCTGCTGTTCTGTAAGGACCGCTATCGGTCCACAATAGATAGGGTTGACGTGCACCACTGCTGACCGCTGCCCTATACTGCAGCAGTCCTTCAGCGGTATAGGGACTGACGTACAGTCTGCTAATCACTAACACACAACCTGCTTGTTCCACAAAAGTTCTTATAAGGACTGGTAACTTGGTATAGGGTGCTACGGTACATAGGCTTGAGTGCGGTACAGTCTGCTGTTCTGTAAGGACCGCTATCGGTCCACAATAGATAGGGTTGACGTGCACCACTGCTGACCGCTGCCCTATACTGCAGCAGTCCTTCAGCGGTATAGGGACTGACGTACAGTCTGCTAAACACTAATACACAACCTGCTTGGTCCACAAAAGTTCTTATAAGGACTGGTAACTTGGTATAGGGTGCTACGGTACATAGGCTTGAGTGCGGTACAGTCTGCTGTTCTGTAAGGACCGCTATCGGTCCACAATAGATAGGGTTGACGTGCACCACTGCTGACCGCTCACCTATACTGCAGCAGTCCTTCAGCGGTATAGGGACTGACGTACAGTCTGCTAATCACTAACACACAACCTGCTTGTTCCACAAAAGTTCTTATAAGGACTGGTAACTTGGTATAGGGTGCTACGGTACATAGGCTTGAGTGCGGTACAGTCTGCTGTTCTGTAAGGACCGCTATGGGTCCACAATAGATAGGGTTGACGTGCACCACTGCTGACCGCTGCCCTATACTGCAGCAGTCCTTCATCGGTATAGGGACTAAGAGTTTTGTCACAGGGTCATTTAAAAAATGACAGGCAGAGGAAGAGGCAGGCCCTTCCGCAGGGGTGGTAGGGGTAGGGCAGGAGCAACAGGCTTGAGCCAAAGTGGGAAGTTGCAGAAGGTGCGTTCAATTACTTTAAAGGATGCACCAGACTTGGTTGAGTGGCTCGCTCAGCCTTACTCTTCTGCACCCTCCTCATCCTCTCGATCTGCACCCTCTTCTTCACTCTCTGCTATGTGCACCCCCAAAGACACTACCACCAACAACACGACCACCACCACCACCACCACCACATACCTTCCGCTTGAGTCACTGGAATTATTTTCCGATCCATATCAAGAGGACATTTCTGATGCGCAGCCACTCTTGGTATTGGATCAGGAAGAGGAGGTAGCAACAAGCGCTACTCAGCAGTCTGACGCCAGTACCCAGATCAGCCCAAGGAGGAGGTTGGTCCCCGGTGTTGCTGCCTACTCCGAGATCTCTACTTATAGCGGTGGGGAAGGTGACGTTGATGATGACGTGTCTAGTGATGTCACGTGGGTGCCCACAAGAGAGGAAGAGGAGGGGAGTTCAGAGGGAGATATGGACCAGCAGATAGGGAGGAGAAGCAGCAATGACTTGCATTGCACAGCAGGGACAAAGCAGACTGCAAATGTATCAGGAGCGAGTCATCGACCATGTACGGTCACATCTGGCGCTCCCAGGACACCGGCACATGGCTCCGCAGTGTGGGCTTTTTTTAACGTGTCCGCTGCTGACAATAGCGTTGCCATCTGCAATCTTTGCAGTCAACGCGTTAGTCGCGGTAAGCCCAATACTCACCTAGGGACGACCGCCTTAAGAAGGCACATGAGCAGCCATCACCGAGCCCAGTGGGAGCAACGGAACACACAAAGCCACACTGCAGGCTCTCACCGTCCAGCCTCGTCTTCTACTTCTCCTTCTCCTCTCTCCTCACAATTGTCCTCCACTCCACCTTCCATCACGCCAAGCTCACATTTTTCTGCAAAAAGGCAGGCTTCCGTGGGCCTAATGTTTGAGCGTAAAAAAATGATGACGCCGGATAACCCTCTTGCCCAACGGTTGGCGGCTGGCTTGTCAGAACTCATAGCCCGCCAACTACTGCCATATAAACTGGTGGACTCGGAGGCCTTTCGCAAATTTGTGGCCATTGGAACACCACAATGGAAGGTCCCAGGAAGGAAGTATTTCTCAGAGAAGGGCATCCCAGAGCTATATGGCCATGTTCAGCGGCAAGTGAATGTATCTCTGGCACACAGTGTCGGTGCCAAGATACATCTGACCACAGACACGTGGTCTAGCAAACACGGGCAGGGAAGGTATATCAGTTTTACTGCCCACTGGGTGAACCTTCTGACGGCCGTCAAGCATGTAACCCGTGGCACCCGTGTAGATTTGGTTTTACCGCCACGGATTGCATGCAGGCCTGACTCTTCTTCTCCTCCTCCTACTCCATCCTCCTCCCTCTCCTCCTCAGCTGCCTCCTCCTTTTCCGCTGCTAGCGTCTCTTCCGCTGCACCGCCCAAGCTCCCCAGAACCTATTCCACATGCCAGGTGAGACGTTGCCATGCCGTGCTGCGTCTGTTGTGCCTGGAAGCAAAGAGCCACACTGGCCCGGCACTCCTTTCAGCTTTGCGTTCACAGGCAGATGAGTGGCTAACACCGCTCAATTTGACAGTTGGTAAAGTGGTGTGTGACAACGGTGCCAATCTGCTTAGCGCATTGAAACAGGGCAAAATCACGCACGTGCCGTGCATGGCACACGTCTTAAACTTGGTCGTGCAGCGATTCCTTGTCAAATACCCTGGGGTCCAGGACATCTTGCGGCAGGCAAGGAAAATCTCGGCCCATTTCAGAAGATCTTACACGGCCATGGCTCGCCTTGCTGACATTCAGCGGCGACACCATCTGCCGGTCAGACGTCTTATTTGCGATTGCCCGACGCGATGGAACTCAACCTTCTATATGCTTGATAGGCTGCTCCAGCAGAAACGTGCAGTTAACGTCTACCTGTATGAACTCTGCGAAAGAAACGGTTCTGGGGAGCTGGGTTTTTTTTCACCGCGCCAGTGGCTGCTCATGCGCGACACATGCAGACTTCTGCGGCCATTTGAGGAGATCACCAAACTGGTCAGTCGCAGCCATGGCGCCATCAGTGACATGGTACCTTATGCCTTCTTTCTGGAGCGTGCATTGCGTCGTGTCATTGATCAGGCTGTGGAGGAGCAGGAGCGGGAAGATGAGGAAGTCGCAATGCTGGATGAATTCCCAGGGGGGGCTACTCTATCTGAGACAAGTCAACAACAGGAGTCTGATGAGGAGTCAGAGGAGGATGGTGCCGGGGCGGATGAGCAGGAGCAAGAAGAGCATGCTTTAAACCTTTCTGGGATCCCTGTTGTGCGAGGATGGGGAGAGGAGAATGAAGAGGACGACATTATCCTGGATGATGAGCAGGAGCCAGGCCACCACACCGCTTCCACTTTAGTGCAAATGGGGGCCTTCATGCTCCAGTGTTTTAATAGGGACCCCCGTATAAAAAGCATGAGGGTCAAGGACCAGTACTGGGTGGCAACGTACTTAGACCCCCGGTACAAACACAAAATGGCGGAAATGTTACCACCGTCGCAGAGGGCTGTCAGAATGCAGCACTTCCAGGCCTTGCTTCGAGAAATGCTGCATTCTGCTTTTGCGTGCGCTGGCAGAGGAGCAATTCCCACTCCCAGAGAAGGATTTGCGGGTACCAATCCAACAGCGCCTGCAAGAAGAGGCCGGTTTGAAGATGTGTTGGTGACTTCGGATATGAGGTCATTCTTTCAGCCGACCCATCGACAGGTGTCATCCGGATCCAGCATCAGGGAACGCCTAGACCGTCAGGTGTCCGACTACATTGGGTTAACGGCCGATGTGGACGCTCTGAGGAGTGATGAACCCCTAGACTACTGGGTGGGCAGGCTTGACCTCTGGCCAGAGCTTGCCCAATTTGCAATCGAACTGTTGGCTTGCCCCTCATCCAGTGTCCTGTCCGAAAGGACGTTCAGCGCAGCAGGGGGGATTGTGACCGATAAGCGTACTCGCCTAGCTCACCACAGTGTTAACTACCTCACATTTCTAAAAATGAATGAGGCATGGATCTCGGAGGAATTCAACACATGTGACCAGTAGACCATGTATATGTCTATAAACTATTTTTTTAATCAAGCACACAGACCTTCTTAATTCATTTGGCTCACTTCCTTGACCCAAAAAAGCACACCGTACTATATGCCCCTACCCTCCTCTTTGAAGAGGTTGAGCGGTGTCATATTTCTACTGGGGCTGCTTATGATATCCCTGTGCTGTGCTGACTTCCTCCTGGGGGTTCTTATTATGAAGGGATCACACTATCCCTGTGCTGTGCTGACTTCCTCCTGGGGGTTCTTATTATGAGGGGATCACACCATCCCTGTGCTGTGCTGACTTCCTCCTGGGGCTGCTTACGGTGCTGCTGTCAGTGCTGTATGTCACGGTGCTGCTGTCAGCGCTGTATGTCACGGTGCTGCTGTCAGCGCTGTATGTCACGGTGCTGCTGTCAGCGCTGTATGTCACGGTGCTGCTGTCAGCGCTGTATGTCACGGTGCTGCTGTCAGCGCTGTATGTCACGGTGCTGCTGTCAGCGCTGTATGTCACGGTGCTGCTGTCAGCGCTGTATGTCACGGTGCTGCTGTCAGCGCTGTATGTCACGGTGCTGCTGTCAGCGCTGTATGTCACGGTGCTGCTGTCAGCGCTGTATGTCACGGTGCTGCTGTCAGCGCTGTATGTCACGGTGCTGCTGTCAGCGCTGTATGTCACGGTGCTGCTGTCAGCGCTGTATGTCACGGTGCTGCTGTCAGTGCTCTGTATTACGGTGCTGCTGTCAGATGCCTCTATCACGGTGCATGTGTCATTCCGGTATGTCACGCTGCTGGTGATCATCTCCTGCACCCTCTTCTTTGCCTACCCTGGTCCCTGACCTTCCCTCTCCTCCATTGCCTTCATTAGCTCCATAGTCCTGAATTGTTAGAACAATTTCCCAAATAAAATAAAAATGCTTGTAGTTATCGATCCCAAATTCACCTCATACATGTATTATGTCATTGTCCAGATGGTGGGACTACGTTTTACCCCCTAATAATTACCACGTGGCCGCAAATTCGACATGAAGGTTTGCAAAGTTCGCCTCCCATTGAAGTCAATGGGGCCCGCGGCGAACGTTCGGTTTCGCGAACGTTTGGGTCCGTTCGCATTTCGCGTTCGCGAAACGTCCCGTCGGAAGTTCGTCCATCACTAATCTCCGAGAGGCCTTGCAGAAAGGTCTGTGCAACGCGTTCCCAGAGACTGGGAGGTTAAAAACTCCTGGTCCTGGACAAGGTGTTGCTGAGGCATCGGTCAGAAGGAGCGGTGGAGAAGGTGGCCGTCTGACCGATGCTTTCAGACAATTTTTTAGTCCGCAGCCCCAAGGTATGATCGGTTCCAGCAACCATCGCCAGCGTCTGATTTACATGGTGCAGGAATACCTAGGGGCAAGGTCAGACTTGGACACCTTTCCCACCGAAAATCCTCTGGCTTACTGGGTCTTAAGGATGGATCACTGGCCAGAGGTTGCACAGTATGCAATTGAGCTACTGGCCTGTCCTGCATCCAGCGTTCTTTCGGAACGTACCTTCAGTGCTGCTGGTGGCTTTGTTACCGATCACAGGGTGCACCTGTCCACCAAATCAGTTGATCGACTGACCTTCATCAAGATGAATCAGTCTTGGATCACCCACAGCTACCAAGCACCTGAAGCTGATGTAACCGAATAATTTTTTTTTTAAATACCACATCCCTTCAAGACTGCCTATGCTGATGCTGAGTGACTGTCCTGTTATGTTGATTGTCTATCCTCTTCCTCCTCCGCTGATATGTTGGAAGAACATTTCTGGTTCTGGGTGATGCCATCAGCCCAATTTTTCTGCCCCTGTTTAACAGGGGCGTTTAATTACAATTTTTGATGCAATGCTTTGCAGCTGGGCTAATTCCTGCACTAAAACTAGAGTATATGGGAGAGGTTGCAGTGTGGTGGCACCAGCACCAGTGCCTAAGGCCCACTTTTTCTGCCCCTGTTTAACAGGGACATGCAATTACAATTCTTGATATAATATTTCACAGGAGGGCCCGTTCCTGTGCCCACCCAGAGTAACTGTGAGGACTTATAGTGTTGTGGCACCAGCACCACAACCACCAAAGGTCAATTTTTCTACCACTGTTCAACAATGGCATGTAATTACAATTCTTGATATAATCGTTCACAGCAGGGCGCTCCAACGCCCACCAAGAGTCACTTTGAGGGCTTACAATGTTGTGGCAAAACCAACACCTTGTTCCGCCATTTCTGCAGAGCACATAGGGCAGGCCCCTACTTTCAAACATCCAACTTACAAACATCTCCTACTTGCAAACGGAAGGAGACAACAGCAAGTGAGATGAAAAAAGATGGACGACAAAACAAATTATTCTTCCCTAATGTTTGTTTTCCAAAAAGCTTAAAAATAGTTTTTTTGACTGGAGCTACACTTTAAAAATTTACCAGTTGAAAATTACAAACAGATTCAACTTAACACAACAAACCTACACAGTCCCTGTCTTGTTTGCACCGCCTGTATACTGCTGTTCTGAGTATATAGGGCCTGGGGGCCACACGCATTTCCTTTTTTTAATATGGGTACAGGGTTCCCCTTAATATGCGTACAAGACCCAAAGGGGCTGGTAATGGGCCGGGAGGGCTACCCATGCCATTTTTCTCAATGATTTTCAACCATATTGCAGGAACCAGATATAACATTAAAACCGCAAGCAGTTTTAAATGATGTTATTTCCGTTAAATGTCATTTTGTGCAGGGACTGTTCTAAACACGGGAAACACGTGGCACTTCAGAGGCATACTACAGACACCCCCCAGGCACCATATTTAAAGGAATATTTCACTTTTTTTTCACTTTAATCGTCATTAAAATCAGTGCTCCTGCCAAAACGGCCATTTTTAAAAACATTTTAGGCATTGACCCATGTCCCCTGGGGCAGGAGCCAGGTCCCCAAACCCTTTTTAGGACAGCATCTTGCATATTAGCCCTTAAAATTAGCACTTTTAATTTCGAACGTTCGAGTCCCATAGACTTCAATGGGGTTCTAAAGTTCGTACGACTTTGGGGTCCGTTCGAAAGTTCTGGTGCGAACCGAACCGGGGGGTGTTCGGCTCATCCCTATTCCTGAGTAGATCTGGAAGATTTGTTTCCAGAATGGGAGGATCACGTCACGGTCCAACCAGATGTGCATGTATGTACCTTTTTACTGGAGTTGCATCTCCAGCAGGTGTCAAGGGTTGAAGGAAACATGATCTTTAGGTTGGTTGACACACGATACCGCCTTGATACCAGTTTAATTTTTTTTTTTCCTGGGTGTAGCTTGAGATGGATGATTTGTGGGTAAAAAGATATTCTTTGCCCCACTCCGCCTCTGTTATGTCTCTCCCGAGTTCCTCTGACCAGGCTGTGGTGTATTTAGGTAAGGTGTCATGAGTGTGGTCTATGATCATCTTGTATCAGTGATAGGCGGTGATGGGGGACTTGTGAAAGTGTGCATAGCTGTTCAAAGCTAGTCAGGGGCCTATGAACCTATTTGGAGTCTGAGTTTTTTACAGTAGGGAGTCAAGTGCAAATCTGTAAGCCACGTTATGTTGGAGGTTGCAGTGGTTTGGTTCGGTTCAACGGTACCATTGGTATTAACAAATTGTTGTGCTGTGGGCCGGGAGTCCCTGCTGTAGTTATCTATGATGTGGGTCGTGCTGATCTCTAGGAGGGCTGGGTTATCGAATAAAGGAGTAAGGGGGCTCGGTTCGGAGTATAGTGAGTTTCTCTCCTTTCTTCAGTACCAGATTGCAAGAGTATCTCTGGTGAGCGGGGACAACAATGAGAGAGACTTGTGGGTCTGGTCTTGTCCCCACAACAGTGCCCGAAGGTCTGCTGTAGAAAGGTCTTGTTCCACTAAGGTGGAGGCCTTGATCAAGGGACGGGGCAACCACTCTAATATGCGGGAGATCACTGTTGATGTATGATAAAGTTCAAGGTCGGGTAGTCCTGTCCCACCTTTAGAGGTGGGAGAGCACAAGAGTTTGTTTCAACCTTGCATATACAAATACAAATTGTATTGCCATAGAGCGGCGGGTACAGAAGAATGCAGATGGCAGGGCTTGAAATAAATGCAATAGTTTGGGCAGTATGTCAATTTTCAATGTATTCATGTGACCAAACCAGGTCACGGGTAGATCCATTCGACTTTCAGTGAGGCGTCTGAGTTTAGTAAGCAATGGGCTGAAGTTCAGGGCATATATATCTGAGGTGCGTTTTGGGATGACTGTCCCTAGATATGAAATTAGAGTTTGTATGCCAGTTGAAGGAAAAGTTGGTTTTGAGTGAGGAAAGGGTAGCTTGCATTAGAGAAAGGGTTCAGTGCTTCTGTTTTTGGAGATATTTAATTTTATAGTTACTGAAGTGGCTGAACCCGTTGATTTGACAGTATGGATGGTACAGTGATATGGGGTTGAGTTACATATAAGAGTAGGTCATCTGCATATAGGGAAAGCTTACATTGGGAGGAAGGGGTTTGTACGCCATGAATATTGGGGTTAGCTCTGATGGCTTGGGCTAGGTGTTCAATTAGACAAGAGTGGGGAGAGGGGGCAGCCTTGCCTGGTGCCATTGGCAATCAAAAGTTTTTAAAGGTACATAATACATGAGGGCACTGATGAAAACTTTGGTGAAAATCGCATCCAATTTCCTTAACTAACGAAAACTGGACGAAAATGTGAGGCAGGGACATTTACCATTGCAAACTAACTTCCGGTTTTAACGGAGTTCAGCCTGCTTCCGCAATCCACTCCCAGCAAGCAAGTGCATTTGACTATGTGCACCGTGACAACTGCCAGAGACCAGAGAGATGCACTGCATTACAGGCCCGCCAGGATTTCTGAATCTGTCCCACTCCCGAGTCCCGACTCGCAACCGCCAGGCACCCAGAGCAGAGCAGACAGCGAGTGTGTAATACTGTACATTACAATTACAGCTGGCCTGAGGCCTCCTCTCAGACCACTGTCCGTCCAGAGCACTGTGTGTGCATTAAAGGCCTCTGACCACTGGCAGTGGCAGCCAGGGCACTGTGGATTACAGGCCATCTCTGACCAGCATTACAGGCCTCTGACTAGTGACCACTGGCTGTGCGCTGCATGGTGGCACTGGCATAATCACGATCCTGCAAAGAGTGTGTTGTTTTGTTTTTGTTTGTGTTTGTGTTTTTAGTATTTTTACGTCGCACTTTTGTCAAAAAAGCTATGTCTTTGACTAAACAGTTTACTTAAAGGCGTTTTTATATAATGACTAAATCTGTGTCTAGTGCATGTTCAAACCTTAAAACCATCAATAATGGCATTCAATTTTTCACCCCAGCAGTAGTATATAATGAGTTTGGAAATTGTAGAGAAATGCTTAAATAATGCATTACAATTGAACTACACCCATTAGATTTTGGTCAGCTAAAATGTACTGGGGATTTAGTCGACTAAATATGACTCAAACTAAAACAATCGCAGAAGACTAAAAAGGGACTAAAACTAAAATGCCATTTTAGTCCGAAGACTAAGACCAAATCAAAATGTGCTGCCAAAATTAACACTGCTTGTAGCTTCATACTTAAATTTTTTTTTTATTTTTTTTTTTGAGGTTGTAATTGGTGCCAAAGGTGCTTCAACAGAGTATTGAGCAAAGGCTGTGAATACTTGTGTGTGTGTGTGTGTGTGTGTGTGTGTGTGTTTTTTTTTTTTATATATATACATTTGCCAAGATTTCAACAAACTTCTTTCACGTTGTCATTATGGGGTATTTTTTTTTTTTGTAGAATTTGGAGGAAAATAATGAATTTAATACATTTTGGAATAGGGCTTTAACATAACAAAATGTGGAAAAAGTGAAGCACTGTGAATACTTTCCAGATGTACTGTATATGAGCCACCAGCATATTCTTTTCCAGGAATATTGTATCTATATATTGAATATGTGTTCAACTCGAAGAGCCTATTCACACCTAATGAAGGTACTTGAATGAGAGCTGCATCTGCCACTTTATACCCTTTGGGTTCAATGCACCAAAAAGAACCTGACCAATTTTTGGCTATCAATGTTACAGGAAAAGAACGATGATAGCCTTGTGAATAGAGTAGTGAAGAGTTAAGACACCTATTGGTTTTTATTTTTGCTGTCAGTTTTCCCAGTGAGTAGATTCACGCTCTGTGTCACCTATGCATCAGGTGAGGATTATCTTCAAATGAGTATGCTCATTCCTGTGACACCTTTTGGATAGGTTTCCTCCCACTACCGGCTGCATCTTCAGGACTAGAGCTGAAAGGGGTACAGGGCAGGCATAAAAAATAAAAATGCCACTGCTCTATCCCATACTAAACATATTTAGCATTTTATACCTGTGGCAAGGAAGTAAAGGGGTCAGATCTAATTGGGGTAAATGGATTTTTAGCTATAGTTAAAAAGTACCTTTTATTATAATCGTAAAAAAAAAAAAAACTGAACACAGACACTCTGGAGCCAAGGGGCATCAATAAACCATCATATAACTAATGGTTCTGGACCTTTTGTGAGGCATATTTTTCAATTTTGTATCTTAAATATTATAAACAGAGCAGTATTAGTTTTCATATTATCTTTGGGAATACATCTGTGCCTACCTATGGTGCGGAGGAGACAGTGGCTTTTATATATAATTATATAATTTTACACACTCTATCTTTGTTTAAAATTTTTTTTTATACTTGCCTGTTCTGTGCAGTGGGTTTGCACAGAGTAGTCCTGATCCTCCTCCTCTCGGGTCCCCTGTCTGCACCTCTGGCCCTCCCTCCTGCTGAGTGCCCCCAGAGCAAGAGGATTGCAATGGCCCAAGCAGGCTCGCTCCGGAGCCGCTGCTCTACAGGTCTATTCACACACACACTCACATGCACACACGCAGCTTGGCCCGCCCCCTTTGTTGGCTCACTGGCTGTGATTGATATCAGTGGGAGCCAACCACTCCCACTGATATCTCAGCTAATGAAGAGGCAGAGAGCTGAGACTCATGTGCATCGCTGGATGGCTATGGGGCTCAGGCAAGTATGGGGGGGGGGCTGGGGGGCGGGGTGCTGCTGCTGCATAGAGAAGGTTTATTACCTTAAATTTTAAAGGGACTGTATTGTATAATTTTGAAAAGTTGGACCTTTATGATTTTGTATTTAATATTGTGGTGTGATGGCACTGATCCATGCTTTTCTCTAAGGTGATTATCTAGATTATTATTTTCTGATAGAATTGCACATAAAGTACTGACACAGCTCACATCTATTGAGTTCATACTACTACTTCTTTTCTTAAGGATTTTTTTTAATATATATATATATATATATATATATATATATATATATATATATATATATATATATATATATATATATATATATATATATATATATATATATATATATATATAGAATTTTGGGACCTAGAGGTTGATCCTGAGGTTTGAAGGTTCTAGGCCTGAAGGGGAAGGAATTGGGGTAAGTCTGAGGGTGCAGACATTGGGGGCTGCTCCTAGGCCTGAAGGTGCAGGAATTGTAGCTGCTCCTAGGCCTGAAGGTGCAGGAATTGGGGCTGATCTGAAGTCTTCAGATCTGTGATATGAACTAGGTAATGTATCCATCTTCTAAAGTGGACATACTGTAAAATCAAACTGATAATCGACTAAAGTATTATGCAATTGCACTTTTAAAATAAAATATTTTTCATCTCTTATCCTTTGTTGCTTTTCAGTGCTGCTGATCTCCTACAGCTACCATCACACTTCAGCAATGACTGCATGGCATTGCATGGCAACTGGAAAAATCCGGAGCAAAATTAGAAGGGGACAGAATGTTGTCACCCTATGACAGAAAGTAACTTAACAAGGGCCTTAATAGCAGGGTCTTGAATTATTATTTTACTAAAAGCTGCAGGTTTTAAAAAGAATGAAATTACTTTTAAAATTGCATGAACTTTTAAAGCTTATGACATATTTGTAAGTGTGTTTACATATATTTTACATATAATGTAACCGAATGTGAATATTTAGATACGTTTGCTAGCTTTAGTATCCTGCAAGGTTTAGTACTGATCATAAGGTATTTTTTTTTTCTTTTACATCTATCCTTTATTTGAAAATCTGAAGCCCTGCCTAGCCACAGGGACCCTCGTGAGCTCAGGAACTCTGTAATGTATGCTCAAACGGACTCTGCGGGTATCTGATATTCAAATGGTTTCCACCGCTGCTCACCCACTGAGATTAAACTGCTGCATTAATAAGTGTGCGAAATAATCAAAACAAAGCAAGCACAGGCAAAATAAAGAGCACTTCTCTAATTACTTAGCATCAGAGCTGGGGGTTCATTAAATATTGAGGTGACCCTAATGAAGGGCCACTGACATTCCATTCATTGCGCAAGCTGTCACTTCCTGCACAGAGGTCTACAGAGACGTATGGGAGGAGGGAGCCATGAATAATGTACCTCTCACTGTATACATGATACCGGAGATCAGTTTGGGTTACTAGGTAATGGTTTCTAGTTACAACAGAGCTCAAACACTTGCTGTGACGAAAGAGCTCAAGGAAAGCAGACTGAGATGAGTGACCGGAACATGACCCAGTGTGGGGCTCACCAGCTAGCTTTTTATGAACTTCATTGTACAAAAGAGTTATGAAATGCGTGCACACACAATGTATGCATTTAGCACTGAAGACTTTAGTTCCTCCAGGAAAACTTGGGGGGGGGGGGAGGGGGGGTCAAAGATGTTTGTTAGCCGTGTTGGATGCTTCTGGGTAAGCATGCGTGAAATTGAGTATGTGACCATAGCTCCCAACTGTCCCTGGTTTGGAGCAATGTCCCTTTCATCCAAATTCTAAATAGGTGCATTTGTAAATTTTAAAAGCCAATATAAAGGAATAGCAGTGGTAAAAACCCTTGTGGATTTAATTAACCTTCCCCTCCCTCCTTCTTTTTTATTTTATTTTTTTTTTTTTAATTTTTTTTATTTTTTGGGTGTTCATTCTCCTTTTTAAGGGAGTGTGGCAGGAGGCATGTCCTATACCTAAATACATTTGCTAGTAGGTGTCAGTGGTGTAGTGGGTAGCACTCTCGCCTAGCAGTAAAAACGGTTTCTGGTTCAGATCCCAACCACGACACTACCTGCCTGGAGTTTGCATGTTCTCCCTGTGCTTGCGTGGGTTTCCTCCCACACTCCAAAGACATGCTGGTAGGTTAATTGGCTTCTGTTCAAAGTTGGCCCTAGTATATGCATGCGAGTTGGGGACCTTGGATTGTGGGCTCCTTGAGGGTAGGGACTGATGTGAGTGTACAATGTCTGTGTGAGCGCTGCTATAATTGAGGGCACTGTATGGGTACCTTTTTTTAAATAGGGATAATTGTAGACTTGTAGACATGCACCCACGCTCACTCAGGTTGAACTGGATGGACTGGTGTCTTTATTCAACCTTACTATGTAATTGTGTGCCTCATTCCCATCTCAAAATGTTGGGAGGTATGTGTGGCTAGGGATGAAGATAGTTATAATGAAAAATGTTGGTGTTCGCTAAGATTTCAGTAAAAATGATCATTTTGGCATCTTTTATTATGTAAAAGAAATCAAAAACGCTGAAAAATTAACTAAAAATATATTCTTGTGTAATGTCTTAACTGTTTTTAAATTGCTAAATTACATTTGCACAGTAGTGGGGGGGGGGACACCAAATAACAAAGCGGTAGATTTACTAAGGCTGGTGCAATCGTGCATGGTAGCCAATTGGCTTCAAACCTCAGCTTGTTTAAGCTTTGGGAATAAACCCTGGGAGCTGATTGGCTTCTATGCAGAAGTGAGCCTGTATTTGCACTCTCCAGCTTTAGTAAATGAATGACAGGGTCACTTTAACTGGTGCTTTGGAATTCAAATGCTTGAAATTACAGAAATATAAAGGTGGCCATTGCTGACCTCTTTCTAAAAATGTTGGTTAGCTGGCTGTCTTTGGTTTCATTACATTGATCTGCACTGTCTGCATTTAAAGGAAAAATGTGCCTATGCTATTGTGTAATTTATTACATTCTGCTGAGATACAGTTTCGATTTCAAGTACAGTTCTGGGCACGAATGTCCTAAAATGGCCTAAATGCTTGAAAGCCAGGATGCTGCTTGTTTTAGAGCCACGGCCTGACAATACTTTTCACCCTTGCTCCATTACTTGGCAATAGTGATGGACGAACTTCCGACGGGACGTTTCGCGAACGCGAAACGCGAACGGACACAAACGTTCGCGAAAACGACCGTTCGCCGCGGGCTCCATTGACTTCAATGGGAGGCGAATTTCGCAAACCTTTAGGTCGAATTTGCGGCCACGGGGTAATTATTAGGGGGTAGCACGTAGTCCCACCACCTGGACAATAGCATAATACATGTATGAGGTGAATTTGGGATCGATAACTACAAGCATTTTTTTTTTATTTGGGAAATTGTTCTGACAATTCAGGACTATGGAGCTAATGAAGGCAATGGAGGAGAGGGAAGGTCAGGGACCAGGGTAGGCAAACAAGAGGGTGCAGGAGATACAGAGCACTGACAGCAGCACCGTAATACAGAGCACTGACATCAGCACCGTGACATACAGCGCTGACAGCAGCTCCGTGACATACAGCGCTGACAGCAGCTCCGTGACATACAGCGCTGACAGCAGCTCCGTGACATACAGCGCTGACAGCAGCTCCGTGACATACAGCGCTGACAGCAGCTCCGTGACATACAGCGCTGACAGCAGCACCGTGACATACAGCGCTGACAGCAGCTCCGTGACATACAGCGCTGACAGCAGCTCCGTGACATACAGCGCTGACAGCAGCTCCGTGACATACAGCACTGACAGCAGCTCCGTGACATACAGCGCTGACAGCAGCTCCGTGACATACAGCGCTGACAGCAGCACCGTGACATACAGCGCTGACAGCAGCTCCGTGACATACAGCGCTGACAGCAGCTCCGTGACATACAGCGCTGACAGCAGCTCCGTGACATACAGCACTGACAGCAGCTCCGTGACATACAGCGCTGACAGCAGCTCCGTGACATACAGCGCTGACAGCAGCACCGTGACATACAGCGCTGACAGCAGCTCCGTGACATACAGCGCTGACAGCAGCTCCGTGACATACAGCGCTGACAGCAGCTCCGTGACATACAGCGCTGACAGCAGCTCCGTGACATACAGCGCTGACAGCAGCTCCGTGACATACAGCGCTGACAGCAGCTCCGTGACATACAGCGCTGACAGCAGCTCCGTGACATACAGCGCTGACAGCAGCACCGTAAGCAGCCCCAGGAGGAAGTCAGCACAGCACAGGGATGGTGTGATCCCCTCATAATAAGAACCCCCAGGAGGAAGTCAGCACAGCACAGGGATGGTGGGAGCCCCTCATAATAAGAACCCCCAGGAGGAAGTCAGCACAGCACAGGGATGGTGGGAGCCCCTCATAATAAGAACACCCAGGAGGAAGTCAGCACAGCACAGGGATGGTGGGAACCCCTCATAATAAGCAGCCCCAGTAGAAATATGACACCGCTCAACCTCTTCAAAGAGGAGGGTAGGGGCATATAGTACGGTGTGCTTTTTTGGGTCAGGGAAGTGAGCCAAATGAATTAAGAAGGTCTGTGTGCTTGATTCCAAAAATTGTTTATAGACATATACATGGTCTACTGATCACATGTGTTGAATTCCTCCAAGATCCATGCCTCATTCATTTTTAGAAATGTGAGGTAGTTAACACTGTCGTGAGCTAGGCGAGTACGCTTATCGGTCACAATCCCCCCTGCTGCGCTGAACGTCCTTTCGGACAGGACACTGGATGAGGGGCAAGCCAACAGTTCGATTGCAAATTGGGCAAGCTCTGGCCAGAGGTCAAGCCTGCCCACCCAGTAGTCTAGGGGTTCATCACTCCTCAGAGCGTCCACATCGGCCGTTAACCCAATGTAGTCGGACACCTGACGGTCTAGGCGTTCCCTGATGCTGGATCCGGATGACACCTGTCGATGGGTCGGCTGAAAGAATGACCTCATATCCGAAGTCACCAACACATCTTCAAACCGGCCTCTTCTTGCAGGCGCTGTTGGATTGGTACCCGCAAATCCTTCTCTGGGAGTGGGAATTGCTCCTCTGCCAGCGCACGCAAAAGCAGAATGCAGCATTTCTCGAAGCAAGGCCTGGAAGTGCTGCATTCTGACAGCCCTCTGCGACGGCGGTAACATTTCCGCCATTTTGTGTTTGTACCGGGGATCTAAGTACGTTGCCACCCAGTACTGGTCCTTGACCCTCATGCTTTTTATACGGGGGTCCCTATTAAAACACTGGAGCATGAAGGCCCCCATTTGCACTCAAGCGGAAGGTATGTGGTGGTGGTGGTGTTGTTGGTGGTAGTGTCTTTGGGGGTGCACATAGCAGAGAGTGAAGAAGAGGGTGCAGATCGAGAGGATGAGGAGGGTGCAGAAGAATAAGGCTGAGTGAGCCACTCAACCAAGTCTGGTGCGTCCTTTAAAGTAATTGAACGCACCTTCTGCAACTTCCCACTTTGGCTCAAGGCTGTTGCTCCTGCCCTACCCCTACCACCCCTGCGGAAGGGCCTGCCTCTTCCTCTGCCTGTCATTTTTTAAATCACCCTGTGACAAAACTCTTAGTCCCTATACCGCTGAAGGACTGCTGCAGTATAGGGCAGCGGTCAGCAGTAGTGCACGTCAACCCTATGTATTGTGGACCGATAGCGGTCCTTACAGAACAGCAGACTGTACTGCACTCAGGCCTATGTACCGTAGCACCCTATACCAAGTTACCAGTCCTTATAAAAACTTTTGTGGACCAAGCAGGTTGTGTGTTAGTGATTAGCAGACTGTACGTCAGTCCCTATACCAATGAAGGACTGCTGCAGTATAGGGCAGCGGTCAGCAGTAGTGCACGGCAACCCTATGTATTGTGGACCGATAGCGGTCCTTACAGAACAGCAGACTGTACTGCACTCAGGCCTATGTACCGTAGCACCCTATACCAAGTTACCAGTCCTTATAAGAACTTTTGTGGACCAAGCAGGTTGTGTGTTAGTGATTAGCAGACTGTACGTCAGTCCCTATACCAATGAAGGACTGCTGCAGTATAGGGCAGCGGTCAGCAGTAGTGCACGGCAACCCTATGTATTGTGGACCGATAGCGGTCCTTACAGAACAGCAGACTGTAACGCACTCAGGCCTATGTACCGTAGCACCCTATACCAAGTTACCAGTCCTTATAAGAACTTTTGTGGACCAAGCAGGTTGTGTGTTAGTGATTAGCAGACTGTACGTCAGTCCCTATACCAATGAAGGACTGCTGCAGTATAGGGCAGCGGTCAGCAGTAGTGCACGGCAACCCTATGTATTGTGGACCGATAGCGGTCCTTACAGAACAGCAGACTGTACTGCACTCAGGCCTATGTACCGTAGCACCCTATACCAAGTTACCAGTCCTTATAAGAACTTTTGTGGACCAAGCAGGTTGTGTGTTAGTGTTTAGCAGACTGTGCGTCAGTCCCTATACCGCTGAAGGACTGCTGCAGTATAGGGCAGCGGTCAGCAGTAGTGCACGGCAACCCTATGTATTGTGGACCGATAGCGGTCCTTACAGAACAGCAGACTGTAACGCACTCAGGCCTATGTACCGTAGCACCCTATACCAAGTTACCAGTCCTTATAAGAACTTTTGTGGACCAAGCAGGTTGTGTGTTAGTGATTAGCAGACTGTACGTCAGTCCCTATACCGCTGAAGGACTGCTGCAGTATAGGGCAGCGGTCAGCAGTAGTGCACGGCAACCCTATGTATTGTGGACCGATAGCGGTCCTTACAGAACAGCAGACTGTAACGCACTCAGGCCTATGTACCGTAGCACCCTATACCAAGTTACCAGTCCTTATAAGAACTTTTGTGGACCAAGCAGGTTGTGTGTTAGTGATTAGCAGACTGTACGTCAGTCCCTATACCAATGAAGGACTGCTGCAGTATAGGGCAGCGGTCAGCAGTAGTGCACGGCAACCCTATGTATTGTGGACCGATAGCGGTCCTTACAGAACAGCAGACTGTACTGCACTCAGGCCTATGTACCGTAGCACCCTATACCAAGTTACCAGTCCTTATAAGAACTTTTGTGGACCAAGCAGGTTGTGTGTTAGTGTTTAGCAGACTGTGCGTCAGTCCCTATACCGCTGAAGGACTGCTGCAGTATAGGGCAGCGGTCAGCAGTAGTGCACGGCAACCCTATGTATTGTGGACCGATAGCGGTCCTTACAGAACAGCAGACTGTAACGCACTCAGGCCTATGTACCGTAGCACCCTATACCAAGTTACCAGTCCTTATAAGAACTTTTGTGGACCAAGCAGGTTGTGTGTTAGTGATTAGCAGACTGTACGTCAGTCCCTATACCAATGAAGGACTGCTGCAGTATAGGGCAGCGGTCAGCAGTAGTGCACGGCAACCCTATGTATTGTGGACCGATAGCGGTCCTTACAGAACAGCAGACTGTAACGCACTCAGGCCTATGTACCGTAGCACCCTATACCAAGTTACCAGTCCTTATAAGAACTTTTGTGGACCAAGCAGGTTGTGTGTTAGTGATTAGCAGACTGTACGTCAGTCCCTATACCAATGAAGGACTGCTGCAGTATAGGGCAGCGGTCAGCAGTAGTGCACGGCAACCCTATGTATTGTGGACCGATAGCGGTCCTTACAGAACAGCAGACTGTACTGCACTCAGGCCTATGTACCGTAGCACCCTATACCAAGTTACCAGTCCTTATAAGAACTTTTGTGGACCAAGCAGGTTGTGTGTTAGTGTTTAGCAGACTGTGCGTCAGTCCCTATACCGCTGAAGGACTGCTGCAGTATAGGGCAGCGGTCAGCAGTAGTGCACGGCAACCCTATGTATTGTGGACCGATAGCGGTCCTTACAGAACAGCAGACTGTAACGCACTCAGGCCTATGTACCGTAGCACCCTATACCAAGTTACCAGTCCTTATAAGAACTTTTGTGGACCAAGCAGGTTGTGTGTTAGTGATTAGCAGACTGTACGTCAGTCCCTATACCAATGAAGGACTGCTGCAGTATAGGGCAGCGGTCAGCAGTAGTGCACGGCAACCCTATGTATTGTGGACCGATAGCGGTCCTTACAGAACAGCAGACTGTAACGCACTCAGGCCTATGTACCGTAGCACCCTATACCAAGTTACCAGTCCTTATAAGAACTTTTGTGGACCAAGCAGGTTGTGTGTTAGTGATTAGCAGACTGTACGTCAGTCCCTATACCAATGAAGGACTGCTGCAGTATAGGGCAGCGGTCAGCAGTAGTGCACGGCAACCCTATGTATTGTGGACCGATAGCGGTCCTTACAGAACAGCAGACTGTAACGCACTCAGGCCTATGTACCGTAGCACCCTATACCAAGTTACCAGTCCTTATAAGAACTTTTGTGGACCAAGCAGGTTGTGTGTTAGTGATTAGCAGACTGTACGTCAGTCCCTATACCGCTGAAGGACTGCTGCAGTATAGGGCAGCGGTCAGCAGTAGTGCACGTCAACCCTATGTATTGTGGACCGATAGCGGTCCTTACAGAACAGCAGACTGTAACGCACTCAGGCCTATGTACCGTAGCACCCTATACCAAGTTACCAGTCCTTATAAGAACTTTTGTGGACCAAGCAGGTTGTGTATTAGTGTTTAGCAGACTGTGCGTCAGTCCCTATACCGCTGAAGGACTGCTGCAGTATAGGGCAGCGGTCAGCAGTAGTGCACGGCAACCCTATCTATTGTGGACCGATAGCGGTCCTTACAGAACAGCAGACTGTACCGCACCCAAGCCTATGTACCGTAGCACCCTAGACAGACCAAGTTACCAGTCCTGATAAAGAGCTTTGTGGAACAAGTGAGTTGTGAATGATTAGCAGACTGCAGCAGAAGGGCAGCAGTCAAGTATAATATTCTTTCTATATTTGGAAGAAAGAATATTATACGTGTACAAGCCTATTACCGTACCACTGATACCAGTCCTGAAAAGAACCTTTGTGGAACTAATAGTAACAGCAAGTCTTTAAAATTATCCTCACTGCCTGACACACTGCTTCCTGCCTGTCCCTATACAAATTGGCAAAAAAGAGTAGGCTGGAACGATTAGCTGGAACAGCTCTTTTGTGGACCTGATAGTAACAGCTAATGATGATGATGATGATGATGATGAAGAAAGACTAATCTGGCTGAGCTGTCCCTAAAATAGCAGCATACAGCGCTCTGTCCCTTTATCTAAACTGACAAAAGAAACTCAGGCTGCTGACCTAACACCTATACCAGTCCTGAAAAGAACTTTTGTGTACCAAATAGCTAGCGTTTTCTCTGTCCCTACTCCACACAGGATCCTTTCCCTACAGTGACAGAAGAAAGAATGTAAAATGGCCACCGGATCGGGTGTATTTATAGGTTAGGGGGAATGTCCAAGTGTCCATGAGCTGTCATGTCTCAATTGGTTGTCCTGTAACACATGATAAACGTGTCACGAAAGGTTAAAGTTCTTGTATACATTAAACACGTAAGTCCGCCGGGGCGAACGACGGAAAAAGGCGTTCGAACCCGCGGACGGCGAAAGTCGGAAATTCGCCGCGAAACGACCGCCGGGCGAACCGTTCGGCCATCACTACTTGGCAATAGAAGTACTTAATGTGATAGTAGCCGTATTAGTGCAATTGTGACAGAGAAAATTGAGTACTGTCCGTGATACTTTTTTTATTTGCACTAACATACAATTTTTCAGGACAAGCTTTCGGGTATGTCCCCTTCAAGGTCCAAGCAGTACTGATTTACAAATTTTTAAGCAGAATGTAAAACCAAAACAAAAAAAAAAAAAAAAAACACCTCTGAGGGAAAGAAGAGAGAAAACAAAAAAAAAAAACACATACAAATCAATGGGGCAATAAAGATAAGAGAAGAGTTAGTGAGATAAGACAGAGGGAGAGCTATGGAATGGAGGGGGGGGGGTTGCTAGTCACAGAGGGGGTTGTAAAACTTTAGTATAATGAGTGAGGAAACCTATGTCTAAATTCAGGCCATTATTTTTTGTGTCAAAAAGAATTATCATTCTTAGTTCAAAGGTTTTCCTTTCCTGGATAGTTCTGAAATTCCCTTTAAGAACTAAAACATTGAGGTCTTCTATAGTGTGGTCCGGTTGTGAGAAGTGATGTCCCACAGGTGTACATAAACTGTCTTCTTTATGTTCCTTGATGGTGTGTCTGTGTAAATTCATCCTCGTTTGCAACTTCTGTCCTGTTTCACCAACATAAGATCCTTTGCTGCACCTTTTGCATTGGATGAGGTATACAACATTGCTGGAGGTACAGTTGTAAGATCCCATGATATTGAAGGTCCCATTTGTGTGTGTGACACTTTTGGATGGATTGATCTGGTTGCATAGTTTGCAGCGCTTTTTATTGCAGGGTTTGCTTCCATTATTTGTGTCATCATAATCAGAGTGAAGTTTCCTGCTGATTAGTTTGTGTCTGAGGTTGGGTGGTTGTCTGAAAGCCAATAATGGGGGTTGTTGGAATATTCCTTTCAGAGTGTCATCCTCTGTTATAATGGGTTGTAAATCTTTGATTATCTTTTTGATCCCTTCTAGTGTTGGGTTGTATGTGGTGACTAGAGGTACTCGGTTATTTGTTTTTTTCTCTGTGTATTGGAGGAGATTTTCTCTTTGGGTTTTCAAGGCTGTGTTTATGCTGTTGTTGATGGTTTTCTCTTTGTAACCTTTCTTGTGGAAGGAGTCTGCCAGTGTTCTGAGATGTTTATCTCTGTCTTCTGGGTCTGAACAAATTCGGTGGTATCTGATGGCCTGGCTGTGTATGATGGCCCGTTTAGTGTGTTGCGGGTGAAAACTGGAACTGTGAAGATAGCTACATCGGTCAGTCGGTTTTCTGTATATCGAAGTGTGAAGCTTGTGGTCCCTGATGTATACTGTAGTGTCTAGGAAGTTGACATGTGTGTTTGAATACTCCATTTTTAGTTTAATAGATGGGTGAAAAGTGTTGATCAATGAGAAGAATTGGTTTAGATTTTCTTCACCTTCAGTCCATATCATGAAGATATCATCAATATAGCGATAATATCTGTATGGCTTTTGTTGTATGCTGTTCAGAAATTTGTCCTCCAGGTCAGCCATAAATAAGTTTGCATATTGGGGTGCCATTTTGCTACCCATGGCAGTACCCATACACTGGAGATAGATGTCATTATTGAAAGTGAAGTAGTTGTGTGTAAGAATGAATTCGATGAGCTGTGTCACATCCTCAGCAGTGTATTTCTGGTATGGTGAGGATGATAAGAATCTGTGACATGCCGACAACCCATCCTTGTGAGGGATGTTACTGTACAGAGATTCTACATCCATGGTGACTAGAAGTGTATTTGATGGTAATTGTTGTATATTGTTAAGCTTGTTCAGAAAATCAGTGGTGTCTTGTAGGAAACTCGCAGTGTTCATGACTAAAGGTTTTAACATGTTTTCTACAAGGCCTGAGATATGCTCGGTAAGTGTATTCATACCTGTTATAATGGGTCTGCCTGGGTTTCCTGGCTTGTGAATCTTGGGCAGCATGTAGAAGTCTCCAATTTCTGGATTATCCGGAATTGCATTGATGAGTTCTGAATGTAGGTGGCTTGGTATTGTCGCAATGAGATCCTTTAATTGCTTAGTAAAATCCTGGGTCGGATCATAATCCAGTTTTTTGTAGTAAGTAGTATTTGCCAGCTGCCTCTGGCCCTCTTGTATATATTTGTCTGTATCCATCACAACGACTGCTCCCCCTTTATCTGCTGGTTTGATGGTTATGGCCTGATTATTGCGCAGATCACGTACAGCTCTTCGCTCCAGTGGTGAAAGGTTGTATAATATTTTCTTTTGCTGGGTGGATAGCAGGGATGTAACTCGTAGTCTGAAGCTGTCAATATAGGTATCCAGTTTGGGGTTGCGTCCTTGTGGGGGTGTAAAATCCTGAAAAATTGTATGTTAGTGCAAATAAAAAAAATAAAAAAAGTATCACGGACAGTACTCAATTTTCTTTGGCAATAGAAGAAAACAAGTAAAAGGACAGATTTATTACTATATAAGCAGCCTGAGTTTGTTGCAGTAATAAATCACACATTGGTTCACTTGAGCTTTCAAACATCAGTCAGGCTTTGACAGTGCATGATTCCAGTGACTTCTGGGAGACGCCTGTTGGGGGTCATTGAAATTACATGTTGAAAACAGGGATGAGCCGAACACCCCCCCCGGTTTGGTTCGCACCAGAACGTTCGAACGGACCGAAAATTCGTACGAACTTTAGAACCCCATTGAAGTCTATGGGACTCAAACGTTCGAAATTAAAAGTGCTAATATTAATGGCTAATATGCAAGATACTGTCCTAAAAATGTTTGGGGACCTGGCTCCTGCCCCAGGGGACATGGGTCAATGCCTAAAATGTTTTTAAAGATGGCCGTTTTGGCGGGAGCACTGATTTTAATGAATATTAAAGTGGAAAAAAAAGTGAAATATTCCATTAAATATGGTGCCTGGGGGGTGTCTATAGTATGCCTGTGAACTGCCACGTGTTTTCCGTGTTTAGGACAGTCCCTGCACAAAATGACATTAAACGGAAATAACGTCATTTAAAACTGCTTGCGGTTTTAATGTTATATCTGGTTTCGGCAATATGGATGAAAGTCATTGAGAAAAATGGCATGGGTAGCCCCCCCCCCCCCTGCCCATTACCAGCTCCTTTGGGTCTTGTACGGGTATTAAGGGGAACCCCGTACCCATATTAAAAAAAGGAAATACGTGTGGCCCACAGGCCCTAAATACTCAAAACAGCAGTATACAGGCGGTGCAAACAAGACAGGGACTGTGTAGGTTTGTTGTGTTAAGTAGAATCTGTTTGTAATTTTCAACTGGTACGTTTTTAAAGTGTAGCTCCAGTCAAATCTATTTTTAAGTTTTTTGGAAAACATAGGGAAGGGTTATCACCCCTGTATAATTTGTTTTGCCGTCCGTCTTTTTTTCATCTCACTTGCTGTTGTTTCCTTCCGTTTGCAAGTAGGAGACGTTTGTAAGTTGGATGTTTGAAAGTAGGGGCCTGCCCTATATGCTCTGAAGAAATGGCGAAACAAGGTATTGGTGTTGCCACAACATTGTAAGCCCTCAAAGTGACTCTTGGTGGGTGCTGGAGCGCCCTGCTGTGAACGATTTATATCAAGAATTGTAATTGCATGCCATTATTGAACAGTGGTAGAAAAATTGACCTTTGGTTGTGGTGCTGGTGCCACAACACTATAAGTCCTCACAGTTACTCTGGGTGGGCACAGGAATGGGCCCTCCTGTGAACTATTATATCAAGAATTGTAATTGCATGCCCCTGTTAAAAAGGGGCTGAAAAATTGGGCTGGTATCACCCAGAACCAAAAATGTTCTTCAAACATATCAGCGGAGGAGGAAGAGGATAGACAATCAACATAACAGGACAGTCACTCAGCATCGGCATAGGCAGTCTTGAAGGGATGTGATATTTCAAAAAAAATTATTCGGTTACATCAGCTTCAGGTGCTTGGTAGCTGTGGGTGAACCCCTATTCATCTTGATGAAGGTCAGTCGATCAACTGAGTCGGTGAACAGGCGAACCCTGTGATCGGTAACAAAGTCACCAGCAGCACTGAAGGTGCGTTCCAAAAGAACGCTGGATGCAGGACAGGTCAGTAGCTCAATTGCATACTGTGCAAGCTCTGGCCAGTGATCCATCCTCAAGACCCAGTAAGCCAGAGTATTTTCGGTGGGGAAGGTGTCCAAGTCTGACCTTGCCCCTAGGTATTCCTGCGCCATGTAAATCAGATGCTGGCGATGGTTGCTGGAACTGATCATACCTTGGGGCTGTGGACTAAAAAATTGTCTGAACGCATCGGTCAGACGACCACCTTCTCCACCGCTCCTTCTGACCAATGCCTCAGCAACACGTTGTCCAAGACCAGGAGTTTGTAACCTCCCAGTCTCTGGGAACGCGTTGCACAGACCTTTCTGCAAGGCCTCCCAGAGATGTCTCATCCTCTGCTCCCTCTGTGACGGTAAGATAAGGTCGGCAACCTTACCCTTGTACTATGGATCAAGGAGAGTGGCCAGCCAGTAATGGTCCCTCTCCTTGATCCGAAGAATACGAGGATCCTTCTGCAGGGTTTCGGTCCGGAGTCCTCTGGGTCACTAAGGACAACATGATCCGCAGCTACCTCCTCCCAGCCACGTACAAGTCCACGGCTTTCTTGGGACTGTAAATCCTCCCTACAAGACTGCTGCTGATGCTGAGTGCCAGCCTCAACCTCCATGCTGACGCAATCCTCCTCATCCTCATCCTCTTCCTGTGTGATGGGTGGCACAGCAGGAACACTGTCTGGATAAAGGGGGCCTTGAGAGGCAAGGAAGTCCTCCTCTTCCTGCCTCTGTTCTGCCTCAAGTGCCCTGTCCATTATTCCACGCAGCGTATGCTCCAAGAGGTGGACAAGAGGTAAAGTGTCACTGATGCATGCACTCACTGCTCACCATCCTTGTGGCCTCCTCAAACGGTGACAGGACAGTGCATGCATCCCTGATCATGCCCCACTGGCATGGTGAGAAAAAAACCGAGCTCCCCTGACCCTGTCCTGGTGCCATAGTCGCACAGGTACTCATTGATGGCCCTCTGCTGCGTGTGCAGCCGCTGCAGCATGGCCAACGTTGAGTTCCACCTGGTGGGCATATAAGGCAGTTCTTGGGCAGGTTCAACTCCTTTTGGAGCTCAGCCAGCCGAGCACAGGCATTAACTGATCGGCGGAAATGCACACAGACTTTCCTGGCCGGCTTCAGGACATCCTGTAAGCCCAGGTACCTGCCCAAGAACCGCTGCACCACCAGGTTAGGACGTGAGCTACACAGGGCACATGGGTCAGTTGTCCCTGTCGTAGGGCGGAGAGGAGGTTGGTGCCATTGTCGCAAACCACCATTCCTGGCTTAAGCTGGCATGGCATCAACCACCTCTCGGCCTGCCGCTGCAGAGCTGACAAAACATCTGCCCCAGTGTGGCTCCTGTCCCCCAAACAAACCAGCGCAAGCACGGCATGGCATCATTTTGCCTGCGTACTTGGGTAGCCCCTGGAACACCTACGGAGCACTGCTGGTTCTGAGGTCAGAGCACTGGAAGAGGCCATGGAGGAAGAAGAGGAGGGGGTGGAGGAGAGAGGTGTATCACAACCAATAGTAGCATTTTGGAGGCATGGTGGCGGAAAAACAACCTCCAACACTACTGCACCTTGTCCTGCATCCTTCCCAGCTGCCAGAAGAGTGACCCAATGGGCCGTGAAAGACAGGCAACGTCCCTGTCCATGCCTGCTGGACCATGAGTCTGCGGTAATATGCACCTTACCGCTGACCGCCCTGTCCAGCGAGGCAAGGACATTGCCTTCCACATGCCGGTAGAGAGCCGGAATCGCCTTCCGTGAGAAAAAGTGGAGTTTGGGAACCTGACACTGAGGAACCGCACATTGTACAAACTCACGGAAGGGGGCCGAGTACCAACTGAAAAGGCAGAAGTTGAAGTGCTAGCAATTTAGCCAAGCTAGCATTCAACCACTGGGCATGTGGATGGCTGGGAGTGAACTTCTTTCGACGGTCCAGCAGCTGGGGCAGGGACATTTGCCTGCTAGAATCGGACGTGGATGTACTGCTAGCAGAGTGCCCGGAAGCACTTGGCTGTGACACACCTAATTCTACACCTTCATTCCTCTCGGAGCAGGTTTCAGAGAAGGTCTAGTGAGGTTGGAGATCCCAGCTGATGAGGCGCAAGGAGAGGTCCGCTTTGTTCTTTGGTGTGGGTCTTTGAGGTACGCTTGCCAACGAGCTGCATGGCAGGTCAACATATGTCTGGTCAAGCATGTGGTGCCCAAGCGGTTGATATTTTGGCCACACCAGATACGCTTGAGACATATGTTGCAAATAGCAGCAGTGCGATCTGATGCACTTGTCTCAAAAAAGGCCCACACCAAAGAACTTTTAGAATAACGCGCAGAGGCAGCGCCCTGCACAGGCGGAGATCTGCGGTGTGATTCAGTCAGTGTGCTGCCCCTAAGCTGGCCCCCGGAGGGCATCCTGCCTCGTTGGACATGTGCCTCCTCCTCCTCTCTCCTATCAGGCACCCACGTGGAGTCAGTGCCCTCATCATCCCCTCCCTCTTCATCGCTGGAGCAAACCTGGCAGTATGCTGCAGCTTGTGGAACATGACTGCCAGATTGCTGTCCTTCTTGAGCATCCCCTCTCTCTGTGCTCACGCTACTGCCTTCCTCTAGCTGAGTATCATCATCAGAGCCTACAAAACACTGGGCATCCTCCTGGAGCATGTACCTAACACTGCTCAAAGAGATCAGGAGACTTCTCAGGAGGACGTGGTGGGTCTTGGGAAGGAATCACTGATGATGACATTGAGAGGAGGGAAGATGATGCGTTGGCAGCTGCTTTGCTAGTACCCTGAGCCTGGGTGAGAGAGGATGAGGAGGATGAAGAGGGCTTGGTCATCCACTCTACCAAGTCTTCGGCATGTTGCGGCTCAACATGTCCAGCTGCCGAAAAGGACAAGCGTGTCCCATGGCCACATGATGATGATGATGCACCGTGTCCACGACCAGCACTGTTGTCTCTAGACACAGAGCCTGCTTGCCCTCTTTTATTGGCTCGCGCCTGTCTGCCTCTCCTTGCTGGCCTTCCAGACATGATAATGGCCTGAAGGTAGATGGGAAGATGGGAAAACCAGCAATTGGATAGTGTATATTGTGCTGGAGGCACACACAACACCCACTAACTCCTGCAGATGGCTTAATTAGAAAAGAGCTATGTAGGTGGATATAACGGTGTATACTGTGGTCAGGGCACACAGACAGCACGCACAATCTCCTACAACTGACTGCTCTATTAAAAAAGAGAAATATAGCTAGCTATATAGGTGGATATAATGGTGTATACTGCAACCACTACAGAAGAGCAAGAACACAAAATCGGCCGATAACGAATGGTGTATACTGTGTTGAAGATACACAGCACACCCACTAATTCCTACAGACGCCAACACACTACACAAGGCCGCCGCGCTGGCGGCCTTATATAGTGTGGGGCGTGTACTACACAGCCTGAGCTATGATTGTCCACAGGCATCCTGCCTGTGGCCAATCATGGCTCTTCCTCACTGCCGGCGCTGTGATTGGCCAAGCATGCGGGGTCACAGCGCATGCTTGGCCAATCATGAGCCAGCAATGCACTGCGATGGCGCAGTGCATTGTGGGCCGTGAGCGCCACACAAATTTGGCGCGAACGGCCCATAATGTTTTGGTATTCGCCGAACGGGCGAACAGCCAATGTTCGAGTCGAACGTATGTTCGACTCGAACACGAAGCTCATCCCTAGTTGACAACCTTTTAGGTGTGCAGTGTCAACAGTACATAAAATCGAGCAAGGGGTCCTGTCCACCATGCCAGTAAGTTTAGGATTAGTGATGGCCGAACGGTTCGCCCGGCGGTCGTTTCGCGGCGAATTTCCGACTTTCGCCGTCCGCGGGTTCGAACGCCTTTTTCCGTCGTTCGCCCCGGCGGACTTACGTGTTTAATGTATACAAGAACTTTAACCTTTCGTGACACGTTTATCATGTGTTACAGGACAACCAATTGAGACATGACAGCTCATGGACACTTGGACATTCCCCCTAACCTATAAATACACCCGATCCGGTGGCCATTTTACATTCTTTCTTCTGTCACTGTAGGGAAAGGATCCTGTGTGGAGTAGGGACAGAGAAAACGCTAGCTATTTGGTACACAAAAGTTCTTTTCAGGACTGGTATAGGTGTTAGGTCAGCAGCCTGAGTTTCTTTTGTCAGTTTAGATAAAGGGACAGAGCGCTGTATGCTGCTATTTTAGGGACAGCTCAGCCAGATTAGTCTTTCTTCATCATCATCATCATCATCATCATTAGCTGTTACTATCAGGTCCACAAAAGAGCTGTTCCAGCTAATCGTTCCAGCCTACTCTTTTTTGCCAATTTGTATAGGGACAGGCAGGAAGCAGTGTGTCAGGCAGTGAGGATAATTTTAAAGACTTGCTGTTACTATTAGTTCCACAAAGGTTCTTTTCAGGACTGGTATCAGTGGTACGGTAATAGGCTTGTACACGTATAATATTCTTTCTTCCAAATATAGAAAGAATATTATACTTGACTGCTGCCCTTCTGCTGCAGTCTGCTAATCATTCACAACTCACTTGTTCCACAAAGCTCTTTATCAGGACTGGTAACTTGGTCTGTCTAGGGTGCTACGGTACATAGGCTTGGGTGCGGTACAGTCTGCTGTTCTGTAAGGACCGCTATCGGTCCACAATAGATAGGGTTGCCGTGCACTACTGCTGACCGCTGCCCTATACTGCAGCAGTCCTTCAGCGGTATAGGGACTGACGCACAGTCTGCTAAACACTAATACACAACCTGCTTGGTCCACAAAAGTTCTTATAAGGACTGGTAACTTGGTATAGGGTGCTACGGTACATAGGCCTGAGTGCGTTACAGTCTGCTGTTCTGTAAGGACCGCTATCGGTCCACAATACATAGGGTTGACGTGCACTACTGCTGACCGCTGCCCTATACTGCAGCAGTCCTTCAGCGGTATAGGGACTGACGCACAGTCTGCTAAACACTAACACACAACCTGCTTGGTCCACAAAAGTTCTTATAAGGACTGGTAACTTGGTATAGGGTGCTACGGTACATAGGCCTGAGTGCAGTACAGTCTGCTGTTCTGTAAGGACTGCTATCGGTCCACAATACATAGGGTTGCCGTGCACTACTGCTGACCGCTGCCCTATACTGCAGCAGTCCTTCAGCGGTATAGGGACTGACGCACAGTCTGCTAAACACTAATACACAACCTGCTTGGTCCACAAAAGTTCTTATAAGGACTGGTAACTTGGTATAGGGTGCTACGGTACATAGGCCTGAGTGCGTTACAGTCTGCTGTTCTGTAAGGACCGCTATCGGTCCACAATACATAGGGTTGCCGTGCACTACTGCTGACCGCTGCCCTATACTGCAGCAGTCCTTCATTGGTATAGGGACTGACGTACAGTCTGCTAATCACTAACACACAACCTGCTTGGTCCACAAAAGTTCTTATAAGGACTGGTAACTTGGTATAGGGTGCTACGGTACATAGGCCTGAGTGCGTTACAGTCTGCTGTTCTGTAAGGACCGCTATCGGTCCACAATACATAGGGTTGCCGTGCACTACTGCTGACCGCTGCCCTATACTGCAGCAGTCCTTCATTGGTATAGGGACTGACGTACAGTCTGCTAATCACTAACACACAACCTGCTTGGTCCACAAAAGTTCTTATAAGGACTGGTAACTTGGTATAGGGTGCTACGGTACATAGGCCTGAGTGCGTTACAGTCTGCTGTTCTGTAAGGACCGCTATCGGTCCACAATACATAGGGTTGCCGTGCACTACTGCTGACCGCTGCCCTATACTGCAGCAGTCCTTCAGCGGTATAGGGACTGACGCACAGTCTGCTAAACACTAACACACAACCTGCTTGGTCCACAAAAGTTCTTATAAGGACTGGTAACTTGGTATAGGGTGCTACGGTACATAGGCCTGAGTGCAGTACAGTCTGCTGTTCTGTAAGGACCGCTATCGGTCCACAATACATAGGGTTGCCGTGCACTACTGCTGACCGCTGCCCTATACTGCAGCAGTCCTTCATTGGTATAGGGACTGACGTACAGTCTGCTAATCACTAACACACAACCTGCTTGGTCCACAAAAGTTCTTATAAGGACTGGTAACTTGGTATAGGGTGCTACGGTACATAGGCCTGAGTGCGTTACAGTCTGCTGTTCTGTAAGGACCGCTATCGGTCCACAATACATAGGGTTGCCGTGCACTACTGCTGACCGCTGCCCTATACTGCAGCAGTCCTTCATTGGTATAGGGACTGACGTACAGTCTGCTAATCACTAACACACAACCTGCTTGGTCCACAAAAGTTCTTATAAGGACTGGTAACTTGGTATAGGGTGCTACGGTACATAGGCCTGAGTGCGTTACAGTCTGCTGTTCTGTAAGGACCGCTATCGGTCCACAATACATAGGGTTGCCGTGCACTACTGCTGACCGCTGCCCTATACTGCAGCAGTCCTTCAGCGGTATAGGGACTGACGCACAGTCTGCTAAACACTAACACACAACCTGCTTGGTCCACAAAAGTTCTTATAAGGACTGGTAACTTGGTATAGGGTGCTACGGTACATAGGCCTGAGTGCAGTACAGTCTGCTGTTCTGTAAGGACCGCTATCGGTCCACAATACATAGGGTTGCCGTGCACTACTGCTGACCGCTGCCCTATACTGCAGCAGTCCTTCATTGGTATAGGGACTGACGTACAGTCTGCTAATCACTAACACACAACCTGCTTGGTCCACAAAAGTTCTTATAAGGACTGGTAACTTGGTATAGGGTGCTACGGTACATAGGCCTGAGTGCGTTACAGTCTGCTGTTCTGTAAGGACCGCTATCGGTCCACAATACATAGGGTTGCCGTGCACTACTGCTGACCGCTGCCCTATACTGCAGCAGTCCTTCATTGGTATAGGGACTGACGTACAGTCTGCTAATCACTAACACACAACCTGCTTGGTCCACAAAAGTTCTTATAAGGACTGGTAACTTGGTATAGGGTGCTACGGTACATAGGCCTGAGTGCGTTACAGTCTGCTGTTCTGTAAGGACCGCTATCGGTCCACAATACATAGGGTTGCCGTGCACTACTGCTGACCGCTGCCCTATACTGCAGCAGTCCTTCAGCGGTATAGGGACTGACGCACAGTCTGCTAAACACTAACACACAACCTGCTTGGTCCACAAAAGTTCTTATAAGGACTGGTAACTTGGTATAGGGTGCTACGGTACATAGGCCTGAGTGCAGTACAGTCTGCTGTTCTGTAAGGACCGCTATCGGTCCACAATACATAGGGTTGACGTGCACTACTGCTGACCGCTGCCCTATACTGCAGCAGTCCTTCAGCGGTATAGGGACTAAGAGTTTTGTCACAGGGTGATTTAAAAAATGACAGGCAGAGGAAGAGGCAGGCCCTTCCGCAGGGGTGGTAGGGGTAGGGCAGGAGCAACAGCCTTGAGCCAAAGTGGGAAGTTGCAGAAGGTGCGTTCAATTACTTTAAAGGACGCACCAGACTTGGTTGAGTGGCTCACTCAGCCTTATTCTTCTGCACCCTCCTCATCCTCTCGATCTGCACCCTCTTCTTCACTCTCTGCTATGTGCACCCCCAAAGACACTACCACCAACAACACCACCACCACCACATACCTTCCGCTTGAGTGCAAATGGGGGCCTTCATGCTCCAGTGTTTTAATAGGGACCCCCGTATAAAAAGCATGAGGGTCAAGGACCAGTACTGGGTGGCAACGTACTTAGATCCCCGGTACAAACACAAAATGGCGGAAATGTTACCGCCGTCGCAGAGGGCTGTCAGAATGCAGCACTTCCAGGCCTTGCTTCGAGAAATGCTGCATTCTGCTTTTGCGTGCGCTGGCAGAGGAGCAATTCCCACTCCCAGAGAAGGATTTGCGGGTACCAATCCAACAGCGCCTGCAAGAAGAGGCCGGTTTGAAGATGTGTTGGTGACTTCGGATATGAGGTCATTCTTTCAGCCGACCCATCGACAGGTGTCATCCGGATCCAGCATCAGGGAACGCCTAGACCGTCAGGTGTCCGACTACATTGGGTTAACGGCCGATGTGGACGCTCTGAGGAGTGATGAACCCCTAGACTACTGGGTGGGCAGGCTTGACCTCTGGCCAGAGCTTGCCCAATTTGCAATCGAACTGTTGGCTTGCCCCTCATCCAGTGTCCTGTCCGAAAGGACGTTCAGCGCAGCAGGGGGGATTGTGACCGATAAGCGTACTCGCCTAGCTCACGACAGTGTTAACTACCTCACATTTCTAAAAATGAATGAGGCATGGATCTTGGAGGAATTCAACACATGTGATCAGTAGACCATGTATATGTCTATAAACAATTTTTGGAATCAAGCACACAGACCTTCTTAATTCATTTGGCTCACTTCCCTGACCCAAAAAAGCACACCGTACTATATGCCCCTACCCTCCTCTTTGAAGAGGTTGAGCGGTGTCATATTTCTACTGGGGCTGCTTATTATGAGGGGTTCCCACCATCCCTGTGCTGTGCTGACTTCCTCCTGGGTGTTCTTATTATGAGGGGCTCCCACCATCCCTGTGCTGTGCTGACTTCCTCCTGGGGGTTCTTATTATGAGGGGCTCCCACCATCCCTGTGCTGTGCTGACTTCCTCCTGGGGGTTCTTATTATGAGGGGATCACACCATCCCTGTGCTGTGCTGACTTCCTCCTGGGGCTGCTTACGGTGCTGCTGTCAGCGCTGTATGTCACGGAGCTGCTGTCAGCGCTGTATGTCACGGAGCTGCTGTCAGCGCTGTATGTCACGGAGCTGCTGTCAGCGCTGTATGTCACGGAGCTGCTGTCAGCGCTGTATGTCACGGAGCTGCTGTCAGCGCTGTATGTCACGGAGCTGCTGTCAGCGCTGTATGTCACGGAGCTGCTGTCAGCGCTGTATGTCACGGTGCTGCTGTCAGCGCTGTATGTCACGGAGCTGCTGTCAGCGCTGTATGTCACGGAGCTGCTGTCAGTGCTGTATGTCACGGAGCTGCTGTCAGCGCTGTATGTCACGGAGCTGCTGTCAGCGCTGTATGTCACGGAGCTGCTGTCAGCGCTGTATGTCACGGTGCTGCTGTCAGCGCTGTATGTCACGGAGCTGCTGTCAGCGCTGTATGTCACGGAGCTGCTGTCAGTGCTGTATGTCACGGAGCTGCTGTCAGCGCTGTATGTCACGGAGCTGCTGTCAGCGCTGTATGTCACGGAGCTGCTGTCAGCGCTGTATGTCACGGTGCTGCTGTCAGCGCTGTATGTCACGGAGCTGCTGTCAGCGCTGTATGTCACGGAGCTGCTGTCAGCGCTGTATGTCACGGAGCTGCTGTCAGCGCTGTATGTCACGGAGCTGCTGTCAGCGCTGTATGTCACGGAGCTGCTGTCAGCGCTGTATGTCACGGTGCTGATGTCAGTGCTCTGTATTACGGTGCTGCTGTCAGTGCTCTGTATCTCCTGCACCCTCTTGTTTGCCTACCCTGGTCCCTGACCTTCCCTCTCCTCCATTGCCTTCATTAGCTCCATAGTCCTGAATTGTCAGAACAATTTCCCAAATAAAAAAAAAATGCTTGTAGTTATCGATCCCAAATTCACCTCATACATGTATTATGCTATTGTCCAGGTGGTGGGACTACGTGCTACCCCCTAATAATTACCCCGTGGCCGCAAATTCGACCTAAAGGTTTGCGAAATTCGCCTCCCATTGAAGTCAATGGAGCCCGCGGCGAACGGTCGTTTTCGCGAACGTTTGTGCCCGTTCGCGTTTCGCGTTCGCGAAACGTCCCGTCGGAAGTTCGTCCATCACTATTTAGGATGTCTAAAATTGAAAATTCAATTCAAAAATTAAATTTTTTATTTTTTTTGCTAATACTTCAATGATGAAAACATTGGAAGCCAATACTCTGAGAAGATGAACTCCTCGAGTGTACCATAAGGTGGACTTCCCCTTTTTTTTAGCCACTTCCTGCCCTTCGGCCGTCATATGACAGCCTTGACTTTGTGCGGGTATATCTGAATGATGCCTGCAGTTGAAGGCATGATTCAGATATCTTCTTTTTCAGACGGCGATTCCCTTCAACATAAGAACGGGCGGTGAGAGGGGACAACCCCCCCCCACCCCAACCGCCCTCCGGTGCTTCTACCGACTCACTGCTTCCATCAGTGAGTCGGAGACAGGATCTGCCAGCTCCGGATGTTTACCATAGAGATTTCTGGTAGACCAGATAGTTGCCGGAGTCTCTATGATCGTTCGGAGGTGGGGCGCGATATTGTGACATCACGCCCGGCCTCTGCAGAGTGACATGTTAGGCATCTATTTATTCGGCGCAACTTCATCTTTCACATTATGCAAAAAAATACAAAAAACATTCGAAAAATTTTGGCGCAAATACCGTGTGAGATAAAAAGTTGCAACGACCGCCATTATATTCTTTAGGGTCTTTGCTAAAAAATATATATATATAATTGGGGGTTCCATGTAATTTTCTAGCAAAAAATTATGATTTTTACATGTAGGGGGGGAAATGTCAGAATTGGCCTGGATGGCAAGTGGTTAATATTTACATTTTGGTTACTTGTAACCCTCAATAGTTAGAGATATAAAAAGGAGCATCTGCTGTGTGAAAACAATCTTTAAAATTACTTTGCAGAAACCAGTGATGCAAAATGATTTTAATTGTGATTTTCCTGCAGCTGAACAAATATTGGCTAATATCACCAGCTGTGACATATTATCCACAGTCATTTCAATTTGTGATGTTTTCTGTTGTTCATCTAAAAGCAATGAAACTATTCTCTATTAGACAAAGATTTCATCCACAGTACATAAAACGCTTAGATTTTTTTTTCTGTATCTTTGCTACAAGCTTTAATGCACATTCATGCCATATGCAGTGGGACTGCATTGGGCGGCTATTCCAGCACAGTTCCACTGCAAGACGAGCCAAAATGCCTTGTCTCCCTTTCTGCCCAGTTCAAAACAAAATGTTGCACACTATCCGCTGGGATAAAATGTAGCGGCTAGTGTGAGAATACCCTCAGATGTTTCGGGATGGAAACGTTCATTGTTTTTTTTTATGAGCAGAAGTTTATTTCCCTATCCTTTTGGACCAGCTATTGTGTGGCACCTCCTTGTACCACAAATAATTAGCTAACCTCAACCACTACAATACAGGGCACTTTTACCCCCTTCCTTCCCAGCCCAATTTTCAGCTTTCATCGCTCTCGCACTTTCAATGACCATTGCGCGGTCATGCTACACTGTACCCAAATGAAATTTGTATCATTTTGTTCGCACAAATAGAGCTTTATTTTGGTGGTATTTATTCACGACTCCGTTTTTTTATTTTTTGCGATATAAGCGCAAAAACGGAAATTTGGAAAAAAAAAAAAAATTCTATTTTAAAAGAAATCGAATAAAATCAAATTTTGTCATAAATTTAAGCTAAAATGTATTCTGCTACATGGTTTTTGGTAAAAAAAAATTCCGTTAAGTGTATAATAATTGGTTTGTGTGATCACAGACATATGTACGCAAATGATCATGTACATATGTGTGCAGGTGATCACGTACATATGTGTGCAGATAATCATTGGAACATGTGATTTTAGTGGGACATATGTGAGGGGACTTTTTTTTTATTTGGGAACATGTGTGTTTTTCGGACATGTGTGGTGACGTGTATTGTGGTGACGTGTGTTTACACTGTAGGTTTATACTAGACTGGTGATCAGTTAGAAAAAAGATGTAAAAACAGCTCATACTCACTGATCACCAGTCTGCTGCAGCGATCTGCTCTCCTCTCCTCAGCGACTTCCGTGTGAGGATAGGAGAGCCGATTGCCTAGCAACTGGCTGTTTACATCACATGACAGCCGTGATTGGACACGGCCGTCATGTGATCAGGAGGGCCAATCACAGAGCCCTCCTGCCGATCCGAAATGCGCCGTGTACGGGTGACACGAGCACATCGGGATCTCGCTGATGTGCGGGCACGCGCAATCCCCCCTCCTTCTGAACGTTCCTGAACATCCAGTCAGAAGGAGGTAGCTCCCAAGTGGTTAATGTCACTAACGAGGGGCTAGCTGGCGTATCTGTGATTATACAGTGTTTCACAAAAGTGAGTACAGCCCTCAATTTTTTGTAAATATTTTATTATATGTTTTTTCATGTGACAACACCAAAGAAATTACCCTTTACATTGTAGCGAAGTAGTGAGTGTCCATTTTGTATAACAGTGTAAATTTGCTTTCTCCTCAAAATCACTCAACACACAACCATTAATGTCTAAACTGTTGGCAATAAAAGTGAGTACACCCCTAATTGAAAATGTCCAAATTGGGCCCAAAGTGTCAATATTGTGTGGCCACCATTATTTTCATGCACTGCCTTAACCCTTTTGGACATGGTGTTCACCAGAGCTTCACAGGTTGCCACTGGAGTCCTCTTCCACTCCTCCATGACGACATTGCGGAGCTGGTGGATGATGGAGATCTTGCGCTCCTCCACCTTCCATTTGAGGATGCCCCACAGATGGGGTATAGGTCTGGAGACATGCTTGGCCAGTCCATCACCTTTACCCTCGGCTTCTTTAGCAAAGCAGTGGTCATCTTGGAGGTCTGTTTGTAGTCGTTATGTTGGAATATTGCCATGAGGCCCAGTCTCTGAAAGGAGGGTATCATGCTTTGCTTCAGTATATCACAGTACATTCTGGCATTCGTGGTTCCCTCAATGAACTGTAGCTCCCCAGTGCTGGCAGCACTCATGCAGCCCTAGACCATGACACTCCCACCGCCATACTTGACTGTAGGCAAGACACACTTGTCTTTGTACACTTGTTGGCTATAGTTGGTATTTACATTTACAGGATCTGCTATCTGCTTTGCAGCGTTAAGATGGCTATACAGTAGATCAGGGGTGCCTAACCAGTGGCCCGGGGCAGCGACCTCCTGCTCTGGGATGGCGGGTTGGCAAGCCCAGATTGCAGGTTGCCTACCCGCCATACCAGAGCATCAGTGTTGTGAATGAAGCCAGTGGTAGAGAAAGCAGGCAGCTGCTGAACAGAGCTGCATAAGCCAATGCTTCCTTTATAGCACCGACTCCTTTCATAGGCGGAGTGATACCAAATGCATTCTGCCTGGGACCGCAGGTTTATTACTAAAATCACAGTGTATATAGTGTAACTGCAGTGGTTACTGGGCTGCTTTCAAACTGATTTGCAGGTGTAGTGCAGAGCACCTACGGCTTACCTACACTGAGCCATAGACTTCTGGTTTTACCTGTGGGTTTGGTGCACTTTCAGAAAGTGCACCACACCTGCAGGATATAATAGAATTCTATGGCAAAGTACAGCTAACCCGCAGGAAAGCCACAGGTGCATTGTGCTGCACCCATGGTGTGGGTAGACCACAGACCATCAGTGCCTGATCCAATCAGACCCTCCATTCACCTCTCTGGAGCGGCAGATGTAAACGGACCTGTGCCCATTTATACACACATCTCCAATCGGATCTGCTAAAAAAATAAGTGGATCCGTACCCTTCCATTTTATCAGATCAGAGGGCCCCTAGAGAAGAGTGGGCTGTGTCTGTGTCCACTTTGCATAGGCAGAGTGGATGCAAAGCTGTTATCTGCCCACTCTGCTCATTGTGGCCCACAACTGGTTACGAAGTCGCTTATATGTGGTCCTCGCTCTTCAAAAGGTTGGGCACCCCTGCAGTAGATGAATGTTTGTTTTTTGTGTTTTTTGTTCCGCCAACGCACTCCTTCATTCACCTAAGAAATTTAGCCAGCAACTCGATAACTCCTTGGTATTATCCTTTGGCTACATCATATATACACCAGATCAGTGCTGACATGCTTTGGCTATTACAGCCCTACAGCATGCTATGAGTAAGGCTGAAATAGCTGAAACATGTCAGCATTAATCCTATCCAAATAAAGGCCAATACCAAGGAGTTATCGAGTTGCTGTTAATTTTCTGCTTTGGATGTTCGAACAGGGGAGTGGAGATCCCTCAGCCTGAGCATCGAATCTCAGCAAGTATTTTTTAATTGTGCAGTTGAGCTTGGGTATCTTCTGCTAGTATTTCCTCCATCCACCTGTGTGTTTTTTTTTTTTTTTTTTTTTTCTCATTCAGTCCCCCTTGCTGGGACATTCCGACAGCTGTACTCCCACTATCAAAATGCACTGATCAGCAGCTGAAGCCAATGATAGACAAGTTTTCCAACATTCCTATTCAACAGAAGTCGATCTAATGATTGTCTTCTGTTTGAAAAGGGATGGCCACACATGGATGAAAATTTGGCCAGTTTCTGCTGAACTTGCCAAATTTCAATCCATCTACATCCAAGTCAGCCATCTGAAACCAATAAATTCCCTGTGCAGCAGATACTTGGCTAAATATTGGCTAAGTGAGACAGAATGAGTGATTGCAGGTTGTCTGCTTCGTCTAGAGCAGGTATCGCGAAATGGCGGACCCCGGGCCAAATGCAAACCACATCACTGTCCCTTTCGTAACGCCATGGTCCCGCCATTTATAAAAACCTTTTTCTTCCCCTTTTTCTTTGTATATGTCTGTCATCCTTGCTTTCTTGCTTCAATACAGTGCTTGGAGTCTTTGATGCAGATTAATTATTGGGTTACTCTGGGATGCTTGACTATTAACATTTTGAATTGAGTTTGCAATTTACATTGCTTGACGTCTGCTTTTCTTTTTGTCTGTTATGTTTCTCAGATGCGTATTGTTTGCAAGGATGTCTCTGCTGAGGTTCTCTATGATGTCCTGCATGACACCAGCTACCGTAGGAAATGGGACACGAACATGATAGACACCTTTGACATTGGGCGGCTTACAGTCAATGCAGATGTTGGATACTACTCATGTAAGACACTCCATGTACCCGAGCAGGGCTAAATAAATGCCTTATGTGTATTGTGGATGAATATTATTATTATACAGAGTTTATATAGCACCAACAGTTTGTGCAGTGCTTTACAACATGAGGGCAGACAGCACAGTTACAATACAATTTTAACACAAGAGGAATGCGAAGACCCTGCTTGTTAGAGCCTATCAATCTAAAAGGGAGGATCAAGTGATACAAAAGGTAATAACTGTGGGGGATGAGCTGATGACAGAGGAAATAGTTTTTAGGTGGAGGCAGGATAGGCTTCTCTGAAATGAAGCGTTTTCAGGGATCGCCTAAAATTGGACAGAGTAGGAGACAGCCGCATAGATGGGGTAGGGAGTTTCATAGGATGGGAAAGGCTCAGGAAAAGTCCTGGAGGCGAGCATTGGAGGAAATGATGAGGGAGCTAGAGCGTAGAAGTCTTGGGAGTAATGAAGAAAACAGTTTGGTCGTTTGAGACAAGGTTAGTGATGTAGCTGGGGGCTGAGTTGTAGATGGCTTTGTAAACTATTGTTACTATTTTGAATTTGATTCATTGGGTGAATTTGATTCGTTGGGTGATTGGCAGAGAGGGGTAGTAGACACTGAGAGGTTGGTAAGGTTGATGAGTCTGGCAGCAGCATTTGGAGATGTTGCAGAGATTGAGGCAGCAAGCTTTGGACAGTGATTGGATGTGGGGCCGAAAGAAGAGTTCAGAGTCCAGGATTACACCTAGCACCCTGGCACGGGGGGGGGGGGGGGGGGGGGTTGATGGTTGGTTCAGTGATCTTGATGGAGAAGTCGGAGGAAGGGGCATATGAGGGAGGAAATTTTATGAGCTCGGTTTTGGATAGATTGAGTTTTTAAGGAAGTAGTGTGACATCCAGACTGATATTTCGGTCCGTAAATTAGTGATGCATGAGGAGACTGTTGATGTGCGTTGAGGGGAAGAGCGAGAGACTTGCAGAATTCACTTTTTCAAAGTGCAGCAGGACAAAAGTGCATAGTTTTAACAGCAGTAGCTGACAGCTAGACTCTACACAGTCTCAACAGGAGCAGGGAACGTTTAAAACTGCTCCTTCTGAGCAGAGCCCTGAGTAAGAAAAGAACCCCCTGGAAGTTTTATCCAAACATTTATCATCTTTCATCAGCTCATGCTACTGACCCAAACCCTCAATGATTTGCTAGGGAGGATATATATTCACAACTCGGTTATTGGTTCTTCAAACTCAGATTACTGAAGCCTCAACAGCAGACGCAGTCAACTCAAGATTAGAATCGCCTGCAGAGCAAAAAAAGATAAACTAAACCAGGCTGATGCATCCATCACCAAATATAACTAGGCATACTACTGGTTAAAGCAGTATTAAACCCCAGAATTTGAATTAAATATTTTGCAGCTTGGATGTCCTTAGATGAGGGGGCTGCATTTGTTTTCTTTAGGCTTTCCCCTTTTTTATTTTCACCTGATAATTCAGCCAGTAATACATTTCCAGTTTTTTGGTTTATCTGCACTTCCAGAAAGTGTAACAGACTTCTTTGGACAGCATCAATCTGGGGAGAGGGTAGTGTTCGACTAGGACTTGACTAACAAATTGGTTCTAAAGTCATAAGGTTTTTTACCTTAATGCATTCTATGCTGTGAGCAGCAGCAGCCCCATCTCGATTCCAGCGTTATTGCACGAGAGCCTTGACTGTCAAAGACTCAACCTGCTCATTGGCTGAGGCAACAGTAGGCATCATTGGCTCCTGCTGCTGTCAGTCAGTGAGCCAAAGAGGGGGTAGAGGGTGTGGGGGCAAGCCATGGCTCTATCTGCATAGGGAAATACAGTGCAGCTGCTTTCTGTGGGGAAACTCGGGGAGCGGCCAGGAGCACTGGCAAGGAACCTGAGAAGAGGAGGATCGGGGCTGCTCTGCACAGAGCAGGAAAGTATAATGTGTTTATTTAGAAAACCCAAAAAAATAAACTACTTTAATATTACTTTAAAGCCCAACTCCGGCTAAGCAGTTACAGCAAGTTTCCCCCCCCCCCCCTTTAGGGATAAAGGTTTTACTTTTAATGAATGAATAAAAGCACCTCTGTCAGTATTAAATGTTTTTTTTTCCCCCCATAAATTTCTTTCAGGACAGCGCCTGAGAATGGCTCCTCCCACTTGTCAACAGGAAACACACTTTCACCGAACTTCAAAAGGAGGCTCCTTCCCACAGGTTGCCAGTTTTTTGTTTCCTCTGGCAGGGAACACCTAGTGGGGAGTTAGGAGCTCTTAAGGTGCTGTCCTGAAAGTCCAGGCTCCCTGCTCCACTGTTTTTCTTACCTCAGAGAGCAAGTTCCTCCCATGCCACAGAGTTGCTGGATGGGCTCCTTCTCCCTCTTCGGTGCTTGGGGAGAGCCTCCAGAATACGCCACTCCTAGGTGGTGGCGGACTTTATTTCTTCTTCTTTTTTTTTTTTTTTTTGTTCTGCCCGCCTCTGAACGCCGCCACCATCTTGGGTTGGGTATTCAGACGATTGCAGTCCCAGAAGTGAGGTATCCAGAAAGGGGACGGCATCCAAGGAGCAGGCGCCTGGCGTAATTTCCACTGGAAAGCGCAGGGGGAGGAGGAAGGAGCAGGACTGGTGCCTATATTCTGGTTCCAGTCCAGAGCCAATTGGCCCTGGAATTGGTGTTTTAGCCACAAGCCAGAGCAGCAGCAGCGCCACCGGGATGGATTTGGTGACTGAAGCAGTGGCACAGGCAGGTAAGGGGCAGACGTGTTTACTGCCCTATTTTACTTTGGGGTGTCTCTCTTTCTAATCAGTGGGTTTGTTTACCCCCCCCCCCTCGGTTTTGTTTTGTGTCCCCTTTTTTCCTTGTCACGGCAGGCCAGAGTAAAATTACCTGAAGGCTGGAAGAGGACACTATGTCAAATTTTGCATTGACTCTCTAGGTAAAGAGGAAGCTTCTTCTGCATGAAGATATTTGATTGCATCAGTTAAAAAGAAACTGGATGCTACCATTCAATCGTTTTTGCTCTTCACTTGCAAATCCATACTTAAGTCAGCCATCTACCTCGCATTCCTCTCAGGGCTCACTGTTAGTCCTAGCAGTGGAGGCTGAAGTAAGTCTTCATACCCAAGAGGAATATTCCCCCTCTAATTCTAAAGACGTCAGATGAAGAGGAGGAAGGAAGGGGTGAAAGGTGTACCATCTCTAAATCGGCCTTTCTCAACCTTTTTACCCCAGGGGAACCCTTAAAATAATTTTCAGGGTCTCGGGGAACCCCTAATGGCTCCATCTGGATTTCATTGGGGGGTCAGTGGAAACAATGCCCCTTACTTTGGTGGTCAGTGAGAAGAATGCCCTTTTTTACAGTGGTGGCAAGAATGGCCCACTTACAGAGAGCTATAAAGATCATTGGTGTCATACCACTGGCTCCTCCAAGTGGCATTGACTCAGAAATATGTAGGCACCATCAAACAGGAGGTAAATCGGCCACAGCTCAAATAACCCCTAGCCACCTCTGGAGAAACCCTAGGGTTCTACGGAAGCCTGGTTGAGACTCGCTGGTCTAAATACAAGCTTTCTTTAGAGCAAGTGGATGGCCTGTTGAAAGCAATTTATGCTACTTTGGGCTTGGAAGAAGAAAGGAAAGAACTGTCTTTGAATGACAGGATGTACGCAGGTCTCAGTGAGCACAAAAATTGTGCTTTTCCAGTACATTCAGTAATCTGTGGCGATTAAGAAGGAATGGGCTGAACCAAAAAAAAGCCTTTTTTCCCCAAGGGCCCATAAAAGGCGTTTTCCATCTGATGAGGACCCAGCGGGACACTGTGGAATAAAGTTCCAGAACTCAATGCAGCCTTCTCTCAGGTTTCAAGATCAACTAACCTGGCATTTGAGGAAATGGAAATATTAAAGGATCCCATGAATAAAAAAGATGGATCAACAGCTTAAAGGAGCTTGGCAATCAATCATGGGCAATCTCAAACCGGCAATGGCGACTACTTGTGTCTATAGGAATATGGAGTATTGGGTGACCTTGTCAGCAGATGTAGCTTATATTTAGGATGCATCAGCAGAATCTATAAGGATGACGGCAAAGTCTGCAGCTGTAGCGAACTCTGTTAGAAGGGCGCTTTGGTTGAAGACCTGCCCGTGGTTGAAGATGCGGCTTCCAAAAATAAACTTTATAGTGTGCTGATTTTTAGATTCAGTTCTTGACAGGACAACCAATAAAAGTCATTCCCTGTCAAGAAAAAGAAGCAACCAGTTAAACGGCTTTTTTGACCTCAAAGAGCTCAGGAACAAGGTAACCCCAAGAGACAAAGTTGGTCAGCGCAGAGATTGCAAGTGGGAGGAAGGCTTCAAAATGTCTTCCCTTATTGGGCAACCATGACAGAAAACCAGTATAGTCTGAGCATGCTGTCTCAAGCATACAAGATAGTTTTCGGATCTTCCCCCAGAAAGATACTTTGTTGCATTCCTTAGTAGTTTTGTTACAAAGTCCCTAGCTATGAAGAACCTGTTAAAGAATCTAATGCAACAATGGGTTGTGACTCGGGTACCTCTGGAGGAACATTATCAGGGTTTATATTTCTGGATATTTTTTTTAATCAGAAGCTTTCGTTTTGATCCCTTACTTTAAAGCCGTTAAACAGGTCAGTCCTATACAAAAGGTTTTATGGACTCGATCTTCATGGTCAGAAATCTGTTGACCAGGGAATGTTTCATGGCATTAATCCATCTGAGAGATGTTTACCTACATATCCCTATAGCCCCTCAGTCTCAAATTCTGAGGATGGCGATCAGTATGGGGAAGGAGGTGCTGCATCTGCAATTCAAGGCCCTTCCCTTTTGGCCTTTCATCTGGCCCGCAAGCCTTTACAAAGGTTATGGCAGAAGCCCTCGCCCCTCTCCGCCTTCAAGGGATTGCAGTCATCCCGTATTTGGATGACCTCTTCTTTTTTTGCCCCTTCCAAGGAGAAATTGAAGACCTGGGCAAGGCCCGCAGTCACTTGGATGCCTTGGGTTGAATCGTAAATCTTCAAAAATCAAACTTCAATCCGGCTCAGCAAGTACAATTTCTGGGGTATCAGATAAGCTCTTCCAGAAGAGAAGAGAACCAAAGTCCAGAATGTCAGCCATTCGGAAATGTTAGAAGGGTTATGTCAGCCCTAGGAACTTTAACCTAGACTGTGTCAGCCTTCCAATCGGCAAGGCTAAATTTGAGGCCACTTCAGACTTTTTCCTTCTAAAAGTATGGAACCACAGAACGGAAATTCTAGACGCAAGGTTAAAGATCCCCACCGGGGTCAAACTGTCACTATGGTGGTGGAGGAATAAGTCAGTCTTGTCAAGAGGCCTACTTTGGTCATTCTCGATGGGAAAAATTGCGATGACAGATGCAAGTGTGTGGGGATCGGGGGGCCAACCTGGATCAGAACTTGGCACAGGGAGAATGGTCCTGGAGCGAGACAGGGATGTCCTCGAATTGGAGGGAACTAAAGGCAGGAACCTTAGCATTGGATGCCTTCTCTCTGATCCTCCAGGGGTTCCATATCTAGATTCTATCAGACAACACCACTACCATAGCCTACCTGAACAAGCAGGAAGGCATGAGAGGCAAAATTCTTCAGTTGCTGTCAACAGATTCTGGAATGGGCGTAAATCATTTGCTGTCCTTGTGGGCAGTCCATCTCAAGGGCACACTAAATGAAGTAGCAGCGTTTTTGAGCAGGCGACAAATTCAGGAGGCAGAGTGGAGCTTGAATCCAGAAGCTTTTGCATTGATCACCAGAACCTGGGACCATCCACAAGTGGACCTGTTTGCGTCAGAGGAAAATGCGCAGCTCCCTCATTTATTTTCCCTTTACAGAGATAGCCATTCTCAAGGAATAGATGCATTGGCACACCCTTGGAACCCTTGGAATTTTCACCTGGGTTATGCCTTTCCCCCATTCCAGATAATTCCATTAGTATTGAGGAAAATACAAAAAGAAAGTCCTGATCCTAATTACGCCTCCATTGTGGCCAAAAAGAGCTTAGTTTTCCACCATTCTGCAAATGCCAGTCAAACAGCCAGTTGACAGCTTCCTCACAGATGGGATGTGCTTCTGCAGGGTCCCAGTACTAGTGATGGACGAACTTCCGACGGGACGTTTCGCGAACGCGAAACGCGAACGGGCACAAACGTTCGCGAAAACGACCGTTCGCCGCGGGCTCCATTGACTTCAATGGGAGGCGAATTTCGCAAACCTTTAGGTCGAATTTGCGGCCACGGGGTAATTATTAGGGGGTAGCACGTAGTCCCACCACCTGGACAATAGCATAATACATGTATGAGGTGAATTTGGGATCGATAACTACAAGCATTTTTTTTTTATTTGGGAAATTGTTCTGACAATTCAGGACTATGGAGCTAATGAAGGCAATGGAGGAGAGGGAAGGTCAGGGACCAGGGTAGGCAAACAAGAGGGTGCAGGAGATACAGAGCACTGACAGCAGCACCGTAATACAGAGCACTGACATCAGCACCGTGACATACAGCGCTGACAGCAGCTCCGTGACATACAGCGCTGACAGCAGCTCCGTGACATACAGCGCTGACAGCAGCTCCGTGACATACAGCGCTGACAGCAGCTCCGTGACATACAGCGCTGACAGCAGCTCCGTGACATACAGCGCTGACAGCAGCACCGTGACATACAGCGCTGACAGCAGCTCCGTGACATACAGCGCTGACAGCAGCTCCGTGACATACAGCGCTGACAGCAGCTCCGTGACATACAGCGCTGACAGCAGCTCCGTGACATACAGCGCTGACAGCAGCTCCGTGACATACAGCGCTGACAGCAGCTCCGTGACATACAGCGCTGACAGCAGCTCCGTGACATACAGCGCTGACAGCAGCTCCGTGACATACAGCGCTGACAGCAGCTCCGTGACATACAGCACTGACAGCAGCTCCGTGACATACAGCGCTGACAGCAGCTCCGTGACATACAGCGCTGACAGCAGCACCGTGACATACAGCGCTGACAGCAGCTCCGTGACATACAGCGCTGACAGCAGCACCGTGACATACAGCGCTGACAGCAGCTCCGTGACATACAGCGCTGACAGCAGCTCCGTGACATACAGCGCTGACAGCAGCTCCGTGACATACAGCGCTGACAGCAGCTCCGTGACATACAGCGCTGACAGCAGCTCCGTGACATACAGCGCTGACAGCAGCTCCGTGACATACAGCGCTGACAGCAGCTCCGTGACATACAGCGCTGACAGCAGCTCCGTGACATACAGCGCTGACAGCAGCTCCGTGACATACAGCGCTGACAGCAGCACCGTGACATACAGCGCTGACAGCAGCTCCGTGACATACAGCGCTGACAGCAGCTCCGTGACATACAGCGCTGACAGCAGCTCCGTGACATACAGCGCTGACAGCAGCTCCGTGACATACAGCGCTGACAGCAGCTCCGTGACATACAGCGCTGACAGCAGCTCCGTGACATACAGCGCTGACAGCAGCTCCGTGACATACAGCGCTGACAGCAGCTCCGTGACATACAGCGCTGACAGCAGCACCGTAAGCAGCCCCAGGAGGAAGTCAGCACAGCACAGGGATGGTGTGATCCCCTCATAATAAGAACCCCCAGGAGGAAGTCAGCACAGCACAGGGATGGTGTGATCCCCTCATAATAAGAACCCCCAGGAGGAAGTCAGCACAGCACAGGGATGGTGTGATCCCCTCATAATAAGAACCCCCAGGAGGAAGTCAGCACAGCACAGGGATGGTGGGAGCCCCTCATAATAAGAACACCCAGGAGGAAGTCAGCACAGCACAGGGATGGTGGGAACCCCTCATAATAAGCAGCCCCAGTAGAAATATGACACCGCTCAACCTCTTCAAAGAGGAGGGTAGGGGCATATAGTACGGTGTGCTTTTTTGGGTCAGGGAAGTGAGCCAAATGAATTAAGAAGGTCTGTGTGCTTGATTCCAAAAATTGTTTATAGACATATACATGGTCTACTGATCACATGTGTTGAATTCCTCCGAGATCCATGCCTCATTCATTTTTAGAAATGTGAGGTAGTTAACACTGTGGTGAGCTAGGCGAGTACGCTTATCGGTCACAATCCCCCCTGCTGCGCTGAACGTCCTTTCGGACAGGACACTGGATGAGGGGCAAGCCAACAGTTCGATTGCAAATTGGGCAAGCTCTGGCCAGAGGTCAAGCCTGCCCACCCAGTAGTCTAGGGGTTCATCACTCCTCAGAGCGTCCACATCGGCCGTTAACCCAATGTAGTCGGACACCTGACGGTCTAGGCGTTCCCTGATGCTGGATCCGGATGACACCTGTCGATGGGTCGGCTGAAAGAATGACCTCATATCCGAAGTCACCAACACATCTTCAAACCGGCCTCTTCTTGCAGGCGCTGTTGGATTGGTACCCGCAAATCCTTCTCTGGGAGTGGGAATTGCTACTCTGCCAGCGCACGCAAAAGCAGAATGCAGCATTTCTCGAAGCAAGGCCTGGAAGTGCTGCATTCTGACAGCCCTCTGCGACGGCGGTAACATTTCCGCCATTTTGTGTTTGTACCGGGGGTCTAAGTACGTTGCCACCCAGTACTGGTCCTTGACCCTCATGCTTTTTATACGGGGGTCCCTATTAAAACACTGGAGCATGAAGGCCCCCATTTGCACTAAAGTGGAAGCGGTGTGGTGGCCTGGCTCCTGCTCATCATCCAGGATAATGTCGTCCTCTTCATTCTCCTCTCCCCATCCTCGCACAACAGGGATCCCAGAAAGGTTTAAAGCATGCTCTTCTTGCTCCTGCTCATCCGCCCCGGCACCATCCTCCTCTGACTCCTCATCAGACTCCTGTTGTTGACTTGTCTCAGATAGAGTAGCCCCCCCTGGGAATTCATCCAGCATTGCGACTTCCTCATCTTCCCGCTCCTGCTCCTCCACAGCCTGATCAATGACACGACGCAATGCACGCTCCAGAAAGAAGGCATAAGGTACCATGTCACTGATGGCGCCATGGCTGCGACTGACCAGTTTGGTGATCTCCTCAAATGGCCGCAGAAGTCTGCATGTGTCGCGCATGAGCAGCCACTGGCGCGGTGAAAAAAAACCCAGCTCCCCAGAACCGTTTCTTTCGCAGAGTTCATACAGGTAGACGTTAACTGCACGTTTCTGCTGGAGCAGCCTATCAAGCATATAGAAGGTTGAGTTCCATCGCGTCGGGCAATCGCAAATAAGACGTCTGACCGGCAGATGGTGTCGCCGCTGAATGTCAGCAAGGCGAGCCATGGCCGTGTAAGATCTTCTGAAATGGGCCGAGATTTTCCTTGCCTGCCGCAAGATGTCCTGGACCCCAGGGTATTTGACAAGGAATCGCTGCACGACCAAGTTTAAGACGTGTGCCATGCACGGCACGTGCGTGATTTTGCCCTGTTTCAATGCGCTAAGCAGATTGGCACCGTTGTCACACACCACTTTACCAACTGTCAAATTGAGCGGTGTTAGCCACTCATCTGCCTGTGAACGCAAAGCTGAAAGGAGTGCCGGGCCAGTGTGGCTCTTTGCTTCCAGGCACAACAGACGCAGCACGGCATGGCAACGTCTCACCTGGCATGTGGAATAGGTTCTGGGGAGCTTGGGCGGTGCAGTGGAAGAGACGCTAGCAGCGGAAAAGGAGGAGGCAGCTGAGGAGGAGAGGGAGGAGGATGGAGTAGGAGGAGGAGAAGAAGAGTCAGGCCTGCATGCAATCCGTGGCGGTAAAACCAAATCTACACGGGTGCCACGGGTTACATGCTTGACGGCCGTCAGAAGGTTCACCCAGTGGGCAGTAAAACTGATATACCTTCCCTGCCCGTGTTTGCTAGACCACGTGTCTGTGGTCAGATGTATCTTGGCACCGACACTGTGTGCCAGAGATACATTCACTTGCCGCTGAACATGGCCATATAGCTCTGGGATGCCCTTCTCTGAGAAATACTTCCTTCCTGGGACCTTCCATTGTGGTGTTCCAATGGCCACAAATTTGCGAAAGGCCTCCGAGTCCACCAGTTTATATGGCAGTAGTTGGCGGGCTATGAGTTCTGACAAGCCAGCCGCCAACCGTTGGGCAAGAGGGTTATCCGGCGTCATCATTTTTTTACGCTCAAACATTAGGCCCACGGAAGCCTGCCTTTTTGCAGAAAAATGTGAGCTTGGCGTGATGGAAGGTGGAGTGGAGGACAATTGTGAGGAGAGAGGAGAAGGAGAAGTAGAAGACGAGGCTGGACGGTGAGAGCCTGCAGTGTGGCTTTGTGTGTTCCGTTGCTCCCACTGGGCTCGGTGATGGCTGCTCATGTGCCTTCTTAAGGCGGTCGTCCCTAGGTGAGTATTGGGCTTACCGCGACTAACGCGTTGACTGCAAAGATTGCAGATGGCAACGCTATTGTCAGCAGCGGACACGTTAAAAAAAGCCCACACTGCGGAGCCATGTGCCGGTGTCCTGGGAGCGCCAGATGTGACCGTACATGGTCGATGACTCGCTCCTGATACATTTGCAGTCTGCTTTGTCCCTGCTGTGCAATGTAAGTCATTGCTGCTTCTCCTCCCTATCTGCTGGTCCATATCTCCCTCTGAACTCCCCTCCTCTTCCTCTCTTGTGGGCACCCACGTGACATCACTAGACACGTCATCATCAACGTCACCTTCCCCACCGCTATAAGTAGAGTAGGCAGCAACACCGGGGACCAACCTCCTCCTTGGGCTGATCTGGGTACTGGCGTCAGACTGCTGAGTAGCGCTTGTTGCTACCTCCTCTTCCTGATCCAATACCAAGAGTGGCTGCGCATCAGAAATGTCCTCTTGATATGGATCGGAAAATAATTCCAGTGACTCAAGCGGAAGGTATGTGGTGGTGGTGGTGGTGGTCGTGTTGTTGGTGGTAGTGTCTTTGGGGGTGCACATAGCAGAGAGTGAAGAAGAGGGTGCAGATCGAGAGGATGAGGAGGGTGCAGAAGAATAAGGCTGAGTGAGCCACTCAACCAAGTCTGGTGCGTCCTTTAAAGTAATTGAACGCACCTTCTGCAACTTCCCACTTTGGCTCAAGGCTGTTGCTCCTGCCCTACCCCTACCACCCCTGCGGAAGGGCCTGCCTCTTCCTCTGCCTGTCATTTTTTAAATCACCCTGTGACAAAACTCTTAGTCCCTATACCGCTGAAGGACTGCTGCAGTATAGGGCAGCGGTCAGCAGTAGTGCACGTCAACCCTATGTATTGTGGACCGATAGCGGTCCTTACAGAACAGCAGACTGTACTGCACTCAGGCCTATGTACCGTAGCACCCTATACCAAGTTACCAGTCCTTATAAAAACTTTTGTGGACCAAGCAGGTTGTGTGTTAGTGATTAGCAGACTGTACGTCAGTCCCTATACCAATGAAGGACTGCTGCAGTATAGGGCAGCGGTCAGCAGTAGTGCACGGCAACCCTATGTATTGTGGACCGATAGCGGTCCTTACAGAACAGCAGACTGTACTGCACTCAGGCCTATGTACCGTAGCACCCTATACCAAGTTACCAGTCCTTATAAAAACTTTTGTGGACCAAGCAGGTTGTGTGTTAGTGATTAGCAGACTGTACGTCAGTCCCTATACCAATGAAGGACTGCTGCAGTATAGGGCAGCGGTCAGCAGTAGTGCACGGCAACCCTATGTATTGTGGACCGATAGCGGTCCTTACAGAACAGCAGACTGTACTGCACTCAGGCCTATGTACCGTAGCACCCTATACCAAGTTACCAGTCCTTATAAAAACTTTTGTGGACCAAGCAGGTTGTGTGTTAGTGATTAGCAGACTGTACGTCAGTCCCTATACCAATGAAGGACTGCTGCAGTATAGGGCAGCGGTCAGCAGTAGTGCACGGCAACCCTATGTATTGTGGACCGATAGCGGTCCTTACAGAACAGCAGACTGTACTGCACTCAGGCCTATGTACCGTAGCACCCTATACCAAGTTACCAGTCCTTATAAAAACTTTTGTGGACCAAGCAGGTTGTGTGTTAGTGATTAGCAGACTGTACGTCAGTCCCTATACCAATGAAGGACTGCTGCAGTATAGGGCAGCGGTCAGCAGTAGTGCACGGCAACCCTATGTATTGTGGACCGATAGCGGTCCTTACAGAACAGCAGACTGTACTGCACTCAGGCCTATGTACCGTAGCACCCTATACCAAGTTACCAGTCCTTATAAAAACTTTTGTGGACCAAGCAGGTTGTGTGTTAGTGATTAGCAGACTGTACGTCAGTCCCTATACCAATGAAGGACTGCTGCAGTATAGGGCAGCGGTCAGCAGTAGTGCACGGCAACCCTATGTATTGTGGACCGATAGCGGTCCTTACAGAACAGCAGACTGTACTGCACTCAGGCCTATGTACCGTAGCACCCTATACCAAGTTACCAGTCCTTATAAAAACTTTTGTGGACCAAGCAGGTTGTGTGTTAGTGATTAGCAGACTGTACGTCAGTCCCTATACCAATGAAGGACTGCTGCAGTATAGGGCAGCGGTCAGCAGTAGTGCACGGCAACCCTATGTATTGTGGACCGATAGCGGTCCTTACAGAACAGCAGACTGTACTGCACTCAGGCCTATGTACCGTAGCACCCTATACCAAGTTACCAGTCCTTATAAAAACTTTTGTGGACCAAGCAGGTTGTGTGTTAGTGATTAGCAGACTGTACGTCAGTCCCTATACCAATGAAGGACTGCTGCAGTATAGGGCAGCGGTCAGCAGTAGTGCACGGCAACCCTATGTATTGTGGACCGATAGCGGTCCTTACAGAACAGCAGACTGTACTGCACTCAGGCCTATGTACCGTAGCACCCTATACCAAGTTACCAGTCCTTATAAAAACTTTTGTGGACCAAGCAGGTTGTGTGTTAGTGATTAGCAGACTGTACGTCAGTCCCTATACCAATGAAGGACTGCTGCAGTATAGGGCAGCGGTCAGCAGTAGTGCACGGCAACCCTATGTATTGTGGACCGATAGCGGTCCTTACAGAACAGCAGACTGTACTGCACTCAGGCCTATGTACCGTAGCACCCTATACCAAGTTACCAGTCCTTATAAAAACTTTTGTGGACCAAGCAGGTTGTGTGTTAGTGATTAGCAGACTGTACGTCAGTCCCTATACCAATGAAGGACTGCTGCAGTATAGGGCAGCGGTCAGCAGTAGTGCACGGCAACCCTATGTATTGTGGACCGATAGCGGTCCTTACAGAACAGCAGACTGTACTGCACTCAGGCCTATGTACCGTAGCACCCTATACCAAGTTACCAGTCCTTATAAAAACTTTTGTGGACCAAGCAGGTTGTGTGTTAGTGATTAGCAGACTGTACGTCAGTCCCTATACCAATGAAGGACTGCTGCAGTATAGGGCAGCGGTCAGCAGTAGTGCACGGCAACCCTATGTATTGTGGACCGATAGCGGTCCTTACAGAACAGCAGACTGTAACGCACTCAGGCCTATGTACCGTAGCACCCTATACCAAGTTACCAGTCCTTATAAGAACTTTTGTGGACCAAGCAGGTTGTGTGTTAGTGATTAGCAGACTGTACGTCAGTCCCTATACCAATGAAGGACTGCTGCAGTATAGGGCAGCGGTCAGCAGTAGTGCACGGCAACCCTATGTATTGTGGACCGATAGCGGTCCTTACAGAACAGCAGACTGTACTGCACTCAGGCCTATGTACCGTAGCACCCTATACCAAGTTACCAGTCCTTATAAGAACTTTTGTGGACCAAGCAGGTTGTGTGTTAGTGTTTAGCAGACTGTGCGTCAGTCCCTATACCGCTGAAGGACTGCTGCAGTATAGGGCAGCGGTCAGCAGTAGTGCACGGCAACCCTATGTATTGTGGACCGATAGCGGTCCTTACAGAACAGCAGACTGTACTGCACTCAGGCCTATGTACCGTAGCACCCTATACCAAGTTACCAGTCCTTATAAGAACTTTTGTGGACCAAGCAGGTTGTGTGTTAGTGTTTAGCAGACTGTGCGTCAGTCCCTATACCGCTGAAGGACTGCTGCAGTATAGGGCAGCGGTCAGCAGTAGTGCACGGCAACCCTATGTATTGTGGACCGATAGCGGTCCTTACAGAACAGCAGACTGTACTGCACTCAGGCCTATGTACCGTAGCACCCTATACCAAGTTACCAGTCCTTATAAGAACTTTTGTGGACCAAGCAGGTTGTGTGTTAGTGATTAGCAGACTGTACGTCAGTCCCTATACCAATGAAGGACTGCTGCAGTATAGGGCAGCGGTCAGCAGTAGTGCACGGCAACCCTATGTATTGTGGACCGATAGCGGTCCTTACAGAACAGCAGACTGTAACGCACTCAGGCCTATGTACCGTAGCACCCTATACCAAGTTACCAGTCCTTATAAGAACTTTTGTGGACCAAGCAGGTTGTGTGTTAGTGATTAGCAGACTGTACGTCAGTCCCTATACCAATGAAGGACTGCTGCAGTATAGGGCAGCGGTCAGCAGTAGTGCACGGCAACCCTATGTATTGTGGACCGATAGCGGTCCTTACAGAACAGCAGACTGTAACGCACTCAGGCCTATGTACCGTAGCACCCTATACCAAGTTACCAGTCCTTATAAGAACTTTTGTGGACCAAGCAGGTTGTGTGTTAGTGATTAGCAGACTGTACGTCAGTCCCTATACCAATGAAGGACTGCTGCAGTATAGGGCAGCGGTCAGCAGTAGTGCACGGCAACCCTATGTATTGTGGACCGATAGCGGTCCTTACAGAACAGCAGACTGTACTGCACTCAGGCCTATGTACCGTAGCACCCTATACCAAGTTACCAGTCCTTATAAGAACTTTTGTGGACCAAGCAGGTTGTGTGTTAGTGTTTAGCAGACTGTGCGTCAGTCCCTATACCGCTGAAGGACTGCTGCAGTATAGGGCAGCGGTCAGCAGTAGTGCACGGCAACCCTATGTATTGTGGACCGATAGCGGTCCTTACAGAACAGCAGACTGTACTGCACTCAGGCCTATGTACCGTAGCACCCTATACCAAGTTACCAGTCCTTATAAGAACTTTTGTGGACCAAGCAGGTTGTGTGTTAGTGATTAGCAGACTGTACGTCAGTCCCTATACCAATGAAGGACTGCTGCAGTATAGGGCAGCGGTCAGCAGTAGTGCACGGCAACCCTATGTATTGTGGACCGATAGCGGTCCTTACAGAACAGCAGACTGTACTGCACTCAGGCCTATGTACCGTAGCACCCTATACCAAGTTACCAGTCCTTATAAGAACTTTTGTGGACCAAGCAGGTTGTGTGTTAGTGTTTAGCAGACTGTGCGTCAGTCCCTATACCGCTGAAGGACTGCTGCAGTATAGGGCAGCGGTCAGCAGTAGTGCACGTCAACCCTATGTATTGTGGACCGATAGCGGTCCTTACAGAACAGCAGACTGTACTGCACTCAGGCCTATGTACCGTAGCACCCTATACCAAGTTACCAGTCCTTATAAGAACTTTTGTGGACCAAGCAGGTTGTGTGTTAGTGTTTAGCAGACTGTGCGTCAGTCCCTATACCGCTGAAGGACTGCTGCAGTATAGGGCAGCGGTCAGCAGTAGTGCACGGCAACCCTATGTATTGTGGACCGATAGCGGTCCTTACAGAACAGCAGACTGTACTGCACTCAGGCCTATGTACCGTAGCACCCTATACCAAGTTACCAGTCCTTATAAGAACTTTTGTGGACCAAGCAGGTTGTGTGTTAGTGATTAGCAGACTGTACGTCAGTCCCTATACCAATGAAGGACTGCTGCAGTATAGGGCAGCGGTCAGCAGTAGTGCACGGCAACCCTATGTATTGTGGACCGATAGCGGTCCTTACAGAACAGCAGACTGTAACGCACTCAGGCCTATGTACCGTAGCACCCTATACCAAGTTACCAGTCCTTATAAGAACTTTTGTGGACCAAGCAGGTTGTGTGTTAGTGATTAGCAGACTGTACGTCAGTCCCTATACCAATGAAGGACTGCTGCAGTATAGGGCAGCGGTCAGCAGTAGTGCACGGCAACCCTATGTATTGTGGACCGATAGCGGTCCTTACAGAACAGCAGACTGTAACGCACTCAGGCCTATGTACCGTAGCACCCTATACCAAGTTACCAGTCCTTATAAGAACTTTTGTGGACCAAGCAGGTTGTGTGTTAGTGATTAGCAGACTGTACGTCAGTCCCTATACCAATGAAGGACTGCTGCAGTATAGGGCAGCGGTCAGCAGTAGTGCACGGCAACCCTATGTATTGTGGACCGATAGCGGTCCTTACAGAACAGCAGACTGTAACGCACTCAGGCCTATGTACCGTAGCACCCTATACCAAGTTACCAGTCCTTATAAGAACTTTTGTGGACCAAGCAGGTTGTGTGTTAGTGATTAGCAGACTGTACGTCAGTCCCTATACCAATGAAGGACTGCTGCAGTATAGGGCAGCGGTCAGCAGTAGTGCACGGCAACCCTATGTATTGTGGACCGATAGCGGTCCTTACAGAACAGCAGACTGTACTGCACTCAGGCCTATGTACCGTAGCACCCTATACCAAGTTACCAGTCCTTATAAGAACTTTTGTGGACCAAGCAGGTTGTGTGTTAGTGTTTAGCAGACTGTGCGTCAGTCCCTATACCGCTGAAGGACTGCTGCAGTATAGGGCAGCGGTCAGCAGTAGTGCACGTCAACCCTATGTATTGTGGACCGATAGCGGTCCTTACAGAACAGCAGACTGTACTGCACTCAGGCCTATGTACCGTAGCACCCTATACCAAGTTACCAGTCCTTATAAGAACTTTTGTGGACCAAGCAGGTTGTGTGTTAGTGATTAGCAGACTGTACGTCAGTCCCTATACCAATGAAGGACTGCTGCAGTATAGGGCAGCGGTCAGCAGTAGTGCACGGCAACCCTATGTATTGTGGACCGATAGCGGTCCTTACAGAACAGCAGACTGTACCGCACCCAAGCCTATGTACCGTAGCACCCTAGACAGACCAAGTTACCAGTCCTGATAAAGAGCTTTGTGGAACAAGTGAGTTGTGAATGATTAGCAGACTGCAGCAGAAGGGCAGCAGTCAAGTATAATATTCTTTCTATATTTGGAAGAAAGAATATTATACGTGTACAAGCCTATTACCGTACCACTGATACCAGTCCTGAAAAGAACCTTTGTGGAACTAATAGTAACAGCAAGTCTTTAAAATTATCCTCACTGCCTGACAACACTGCTTCCTGCCTGTCCCTATACAAATTGGCAAAAAAGAGTAGGCTGGAACGATTAGCTGGAACAGCTCTTTTGTGGACCTGATAGTAACAGCTAATGATGATGATGATGATGATGATGAAGAAAGACTAATCTGGCTGAGCTGTCCCTAAAATAGCAGCATACAGCGCTCTGTCCCTTTATCTAAACTGACAAAAGAAACTCAGGCTGCTGACCTAACACCTATACCAGTCCTGAAAAGAACTTTTGTGTACCAAATAGCTAGCGTTTTCTCTGTCCCTACTCCACACAGGATCCTTTCCCTACAGTGACAGAAGAAAGAATGTAAAATGGCCACCGGATCGGGTGTATTTATAGGTTAGGGGGAATGTCCAAGTGTCCATGAGCTGTCATGTCTCAATTGGTTGTCCTGTAACACATGATAAACGTGTCACGAAAGGTTAAAGTTCTTGTATACATTAAACACGTAAGTCCGCCGGGGCGAACGACGGAAAAAGGCGTTCGAACCCGCGGACGGCGAAAGTCGGAAATTCGCCGCGAAACGACCGCCGGGCGAACCGTTCGGCCATCACTACCCAGTACATTACCAGACCAGGCTGAGCCTCACCACCTGGTATCTGAGGAGCATTTATTATTTATTTATTAAGGGACAAGGGTTTGTCACAACCTTTTATTAACCAATTTACTTTCCAGTAGAAAGAAATATTTACGTTAAATATTGGAAAGTCTACAATTCCTGGTGTCATTCAACAAATAGATCTATAAAAATGTGGTGTCAGTATTGGAATTCTTATAAGAGTGCGCAGACAAGGGCCTTGTAGTCAGCACGCTTAAAGCAGGGCTGGACTGGGACAAAAATGTGGCCCTGGACTTAATCCAGACTGGCCCAGGGCATAACACCTCAGGGTACAGAGCCAAGCACATCGGGACACAAGCCAGATCAGGGTACAACACACCAGGCTACATTAGCATACAGGGCACATCAGGGTACAGAGCCCAGCACATTAGGCTACAGCACATCAGGGCACAGGTCACAGTACATCAGGACACAACAAATAAGGGTACGGTGCACATTATGGTACATGGCACATCAGGGCTCGGGGCACATTATGGCGCATTATGGCATATGGCACATTAAGGCTTGGGGCATATTATGGCACATTATGGGGCACATCAGGGCATGGGCCACCTGGCACAACAGGGCACATGGCACATGGCACATCGGGGGCACATTAGAGCACATGGCACATATGGCACATTTTGGGGCACCTTATGGCACATGAGGGCACATGGCACATCAGGGCATAGAACATTGGGGCACGGGACCCATCAGGGCATAGGACATTGGGACATGACACACAGGTCACAGGACCCATCAGGGCATGGGGCACATAGCGCATCAGGGGATGGGGCACTTTATAGGGCACATCATGGGATCTTACTAGCCAGCATACAGAGTAGCGCAGAAAGCATCTGTCTGTAATAAGTTCTCTCATGTCATGCAGTGCTGCTCACTCCCCGGCGGCCCCTCTTTTCTTGTCTATCCCAAATGATCTTACAAGCCAATTCGTATAGACGAGAAGAGAGGGGCCATCGGGGAGCGAACAGCGCTGCGTGACATGTGAGAATTTATTACAAACAGATGCTTCCTGCACTACTCTGCATGCATCTCGATCTACCTGTCAGGCGCCAGCTGTCGGGTAGATAGCCGCGCACCGCAGATGCGGCTGAAACTGGCCCACACTGGCCATCGGCCCACTGGGAATCTCCCAGTTGTGCCGATGGCCAGTCCATCCCTGTCTTTAAAGTGCAATTGGCAGCATTTTGTGTTTTTTTTTTTTTTTTTTTTTTTTCTGGAGAGACCAATTTCATAAGAGTCTTTGGTCAAAAGATTTTTTGTTTTTTAAGGCACTTATTAGATCAAGACCAGCTCCAGCAAAGCATTTTCCCAAATGGGATCTATTAGTGGTCCTGCAAAACATCACAAAGGAAACTTTTAAACCACTACAAGCAATTTCTTTAAGAAATTTAAGGGCCAGTTCACACTTGTGCGATGGCAGACATCGCATCTAATGCGCAGCTCACGGCTGTTCACATTACATGGGATGTCAGCCATACAGATAGTATGGCTGATATTGCACAGCATTCGGTGCAAGCACGCACAGGACCCTTTTTTCAGTTCGGACCAGAATCGGATTGCATGTGTGTTTACACATATGCGATCCGATTCATCACCTGGCTTTTAGGAAAAAACTCAAGACCTTCCTCTTTTAGCAGATGATCAAAGCTCGCCACAGCGCCTAGAGGCGATTCAGTTCGCATTGTGCGCTATATAAGTATTTCATTCATTCATTCATTCATTCATGTCCGAACTGTCAGTTCGCAGTGCGATATGCGAGCTGAAATGGGGGTGTCGTTAACATATGACGCTCCCCAGCAGTTTGCATATGGCAGTATGAATTGGCGTGTGTGCCGGGTGTGATGCAGGAACCCGCAGTTGATTCGCAGGGTTCTCGCATCGGACAAGTGTGAACCGGCCCTAACTCTCAAGACTATATTTCTAGTTACAATCACATCTGCAAGAAGAATTGGTGAACTGCACGCTCTATCAGTCAAGGAACCTTTTTTTTCCATCTACCCAGATGGGATTATAATTTAAAACAGATCCAGGGTTTTTATCAAAGGTAGCAACAGTTCTTAATCTGTCGCAGGAGATCATCCTACCAACCTTTTGCTCAAACATTCGGGGGGGGGGGGGGGGTCAATTTCACAAGTTGGATGTGAGAACACTGCTATTGCATTATCTAGAAGTAACCAGGGATTTTAGGTCAAATTTAGTGGCAGGGATTTTAGGATAAATTGCTAGATGGCTTAAATTTGCTATTCTGGAAGGCTACTTTCAAATGGGATTATCTCTCCGCTGGGAATTTGGGCACTCTACTAGGGCTCTAGCCACTACATGGGCAGAAAATGCTGGTACCAGCCCTGATCAAATTTTGTAAGGCAGCCATGTGGTCAAGTTATCTAACGTTTGTCCATCATTACAGACTGGGCCTTCTGTCAGCAAGTAATCAGGCTTTTGGCAGAAAGGTCCTGCAGGCTGTTGTCCCTTCCTAGTTGGTAAGTCTTGTTTATCCTCTCAGGTGCTGTCCTGAAAGACGTTTAGGGAAAATTCAAGTTGGTCTTACCAGTAACTTGTTTTCCAAGAGTCTTTCAGGACAGTAACGACCCACCCTTATTGAGTGCTTGTTTTTTTGTTTTTTTGTTTTTTTTATGCTGTGGTTAACCGTATTCTGATTGTGTTCCAGCTTGGGCCGGAGGTTTTACTACTACTACTACTACTACTACTGGCAACATGTGGGAAGGAGCCTCCTTTTAAAGTGGTGTTGCCACCCAAAAAATCAAACTACTTAAATTTCGTAAAAAAAAAAATAATTGGCAAAAAAAAAAATTTTTACTCGCCTCTAAATACCGGTTGCTAGGGGTCCCTCGTAGTCTGCCTTCTTCATTGCCCAGGCTGGTGACATCATTTCCCCTCGCGCCGCACATTCACCTGGGACCTGTCATGTGTCCCAGGTGACTGTACGGCGTATCACGGCGCCCTGCGCCGCTCGCGCATGCGCAGTGGGTGCCCGGCTGTGAAGCCACAGCCGGGTGCCCACAGTATGCATGACGGCGCCGCGAGCGGAGCGGGGAGCGAGGGGGGGCTTCGTTCCCCCGCATCGCTGGACCCTGGGGCAGGTAAGTGTCCGATTATTAAAAGCCAGCAGCTGCAGTATTTGTAGCTGCTGACTTTAAATTTTTTTTTTTAGGGGGTACCCCACTTTAAAGTTCGGTGGAAGCGTGTTTCCTGTGGACAAGTGGAAGGAGCCACTCTCTCAGGTGCTGTCCTGAAAGCTTCCTGGAAAACAAGTTACCGGTTCTTCACAACCTTCTAACTCTAACAGACAAAATAACAGCTTTACTATCTGGATCATTAGATGAAAATTAAAGGGAAAAAAATGCCTGAAAAAGAAAATTGCTGTAGCCACCACATCAAAGATTTAGTAGTATGCAATATAGTATTTTTTTGCCCTTGGGTTAAATATCACTTTAAGGAAAGGTCTCTATGTACTCTTTGGAGTTGAATATATTATTATAAAGTCCCATAAAAAAAAAAAAAAAATATTTTGGGAATGCTACAGAAAAACATACTGTTCTATTCAAACTAGCATACAGAATAAGCCAATTTATACAATCTTGGAAAATCAAGTTGTTCTCCAGGGAAAGATGCTTAATTTACCTACATCAAAGGACCAAATCCTTTACCTTTTTAGGCCTCATACACATGGGACATTATGCTAACTCTCAAAGAAGCCGTTCCTAAACTCTGCTGCACCTGGACGCACTGGCAATGGAGTTTTTCCTCCTGTCTCTAAACTCCCCTAAAAGCCTTTGTGTCCATAGACTACGGGCATTTAGTGGCAGGGAAAAAAATGCCAGTTGGCCCTAGAACCAGCTGAAAAAACGTCTAGAGTGCATGAGGCCTTCTGCAATATATTAGTTATACAGAGGAAGTTGGGTTCTAGAATGTGAAGAGGTTAAAGAAAAAGAAAAAAACCCTGCTCTTTGGTTTCCTTGAAGTCATTTAAGGCAACTTAATTGGAATGCTAGGGCCTGATGAATGTCTGGTGAACCCAGCCTACAACCTTCATTCTCTTGCAGTAAACCAAGGGCATAGCACAATTGGTCAAAGCACGTGCTTTCTCAGGGCCGGTGCTACCACAAAACGTGCTGTTTTCCCTTCTGTCTCCCACCGGCTCCTCACTATGTAATTGTGCAGGTGCGATGCTGTATGATGATGGGGGATGCTGCCCGGCGCCTCTGCAGTATGTACTCGGGCAGGCAGGCGCTGATCGTAGGGTCATTAGAGAAGTAGCGCAGCACTGGAGGACATGTTCCAAGTCTCCCGACAGAACGGAAGCAAACGCACCCCCTGCCGATGCGCGCCTCTGATAAGATCAGTGACCTGTCTGTGTCTCTCTCTAGGCTATCTGATCTCTCCCAGTACCGCCAGCTCTGCCCATACATGATTCAGTGACTGAGTCCTATCCCAAGTCTGGTCATGTGATGCCTGATCCAGCCCCCATGTCACCATCATTTGTAGAGGCCAGCTCTCACACAGCGGCGGATCCAGGGGGGGGGCAATGGGGCAATTGCCCCCTCCGAGAATATGCCCAGCGGGTGCCAACGCGGCCGGTTCCGCGGGTACAATCGCGGCCGGTTCCGCGGGAGCTAGCAGAAAAGTGGCACAGTAGGTGACAATCCGCAATGTGTGGCAGGTGACGTGGCAAGTGACAATCCGCCATGTGTGGCAGGTGACGTGGCAAGTGGCAATCCGCAATGTGTGGAAGGCTACGTGACAATCCGCAATGTGTGGCAGGCGACGTAGCAAGTGGCAATCCGCAATGTGTGGCAGGCTGCGTGTCAATCCGCAATGTGTGGCAGGTGACGTGGCAAGTGACAATCCGCAATATGTGGTAGGTGACGTGGCAATCCGCAATGTGTGGCAAGCGACGTGGCAAGTGACAATCCGCAATGTGTGGCAGGTGACGTGGAAAGTGGCAATCCGCAATGTGTGGCAGGCTACGTGACAATCCGCAATGTGTGGCAGGCGATGTGGCAATCCGCAATGTGTGGCAGGCTACGTGTCAATCCGCAATGTGTGGCAGGCTACGTGTCAATCCGCAATGTGTGGCAGGCTACGTGTCAATCCGCAATGTGTGGCAGGTGACATGGCAAGTGACAATCCGCAATGTGTGGTAGGTGACGTGGCAATCCGCAATGTGTGCCAGGCGACGTGGCAAGTCACAATCAGCAATGTGTGGCAGGTGACGTGGCAAGTCACAATCAGCAATGTGTGGCAGGTGACGTGGCAAGTGACAATCCGCAATGTGTGGCAGACGACGTGGCAAGTGGCAATCCGCAATGTGTGGCAGGCGACGTGGCAAGTGGCAATCCGCAATGTGTGGCAGGCTATGTGGCAAGTGACAATCCGCAATGTGTGGCAGGTGACGTGGCAAGTGACAATCCGCAATGTGTGGCAGGTGACGTGGCAAGTGACAATCCGCAATGTGTGGCAGGCGGCAATCCGCAATGTGTGGCAGGCTACGTGTCAATCCGCAATGTGTGGTAGGTGACGTGGCAAGTGGCAATCCGCAATGTGTGACAGGCTATGTGGCAAATGACAATCCGCAATGTGTGGCAGGTGTCAATCCGCAATGTGTGGCAGGCTACGTGTCAATCCGCAATGTGTGGCAGATGACGTGGCAAGTAAAAATCCGCAATGTGTGGTAGGTGATGTGGCAAGTGACAATCCGCAATGTGTGGCAGACTACGTGGCAAGTGGCAATCCGCAATGTGTGGCAAGTGACAATCCGCAATGTGTGGCAGGCTATGTGGCAAGTGACAATCCGTATTTGGTGACAAGTGACGTGGCAAGTGGCTATCCGCAATGTGTGGCAGGTGACATGGCAAGTAACAATCCACATTTGGTGAAAAGTGATGTGGCAAGTGACAATCCGCATTTGGTGGCAGGCGACATGGCGAAAGACACCCTCAGGGCTCCCATTGATTCTGCATTATGGTGAGTTGAACCATTTAATTTTATATTACAATGTATTAATAGAAATAATGTGCTTCAATCATCCTGACACCATAACAACCATGGTGCCGTAATGATTGAAGTGCCAATACCAGCCATTTCCCATATAAATTGCCCCCCAAAAAACTTATTTTATAGAAGTGCCCCTCCCGAGACTAGACTCTGGATCCGCACCCTGCTCTCCCACCCGATGTTCTGTCACCTGTACCCTGTACAGTCGTAGTGTCGCTGACATACAGACATGTTATAGCTGATCTGAGTAGTCAGAATCTTGTGAGTGGTGACACGGGTGGGTTTGTGCCTGCAGAGTCGTCCGATGCAGCCTGCAGAGCCCAGTGAGTGAACTTGAAGAACACTGTATTACTGTATAGTGTGTGTGTGTATAGACTGACCTGTCCTCAGACTCTTCACATGCATCCACACAATCCATCACTTACAGCAGGGGTGCCCAACCACGGGCCTGTGGAGCCCTCTGATGTGGCCCACACAGCCTCTTGCTCTGGGATGGTGGGTGGGCAAGCCCAGATTGTGGGTTCCCGACCCGCCATCCTCTAACATCGGTGTGAAGAATGGTGCCAGCACTAGAGGAAGCGGAGCCAATGCTTCCTGTATAGTGCTGGCTCCTGTCACAGGTGAAGTAATAACAAATGTACTCCTCTGGGACAGGAGCAATACAGAAAGCATCAGCTCCGCATGCTTCCTCTAGTTCCAATAATTTGTGCTAAGAAGGGACTTTTTTTTTTTTTTTGGTCGGGGGAGGAGAAGGGAAATTTGAGGGGTAGAGGATTTGTGCTAGGAGAAGGGATTTCAGCAGGGGGGTGGATTTGTACTGGGCGAAAGAGGGGATTAATGCTTAAGGGGTAATCATGCAGTTTAGTGCTTGTATGTTTTTTTTGTTTTTTTTTGGGAGGAGGGGATGGGTTTTTTGATGACCCATCATGCATCTTAGGTGGGGGGTGCAATATAGCATGTTTGCCCTGGGCTCTAGATGACCTTGTCCCGGCACTGATGGTCATCATAAATATACTTCATACACGCACATATAAGTTTTTGTTAGAATAGTATTACTGTTTCATGAATTGGCTTTTAGATTTACAATCAAAATGTGAACTAAACATAGAAATCAAAAAATCTATTTACTCATCTAAGGAAAGCTGTAAGTTTTTCCAGCTTGTCTTCTACAAAATTGCCAAAATGCCATCCTTTCTTTCCATACCCACCTCTGTTTTACTGGGATCCTGTATACCAAAAACCACTCCAACCTCAGTACTGAAGTCTACTGATTTTGGAAAGCCTGTTCTGGTCACTATTTTCCCATCCATTTGCCATGACTGTTCTTCCTACTACTCCACTGACACACATTTCTGAGATTGGAGTATTCTGCGATGCTCTACACACAGGATAGGCAGTTGGATTATGTTTGCACAAATAACTTTCACATGTCTAAGTTTGGTGTATAAAGAGCTAGACTGTGAGTAGGTTGATTTTAAAATGGTTGTAAGGCAAAAGGTTTTCTTTTTTTTTTTTTTTTTTTCCTTCATGCAAAGAATGCATGAAGGTTAAAAAAAAAAAAAAAAACCTTGTGCCTTGCAACCACTTTAAAATCTGTCTACTCAGAGTCTAGCTCTCTATACACCAAACTTGGACATGTGAAAGTTTAAAATCAGCCTAAAACCACCTATGTGCAGCATCCCCGCCCCCATACTTACCTGAGCTCCCATCCAGCGATGTCCATGAGAGCCTTGCCTCTCAGGGGACTTGCACTCCTGATTGGCTTTGGGAGCAGTGGGAGCCATTGGCTCCCACTGCTGTCAGTCACAACCAGTGAGCGAATCAGGAGACCGCGTTTGAATTGACACACAGACCCATGGGTCTGGAGCGTGCCTGCTTAGGTGCACCCACAGCACAACACCGCACACTGCAGGAGGAGGGGTGCCAGGAGCACCATCATGGGACCCCAGAAAAGGATCTGGGCTGCTCTGTGCAAAACCACTGCACAGAGCAGGTAAGTATAACATGTCATTTAAAAAAAAAAAAAATGCTTTAAATTCACCCGTTCTCACCAAAAAGCTTACCTGTAGTACCTACCTAAGTAGAGGGTGCTACATTCACCCCCACGAAAATTAAGCTGGGAAAATTTACAAAAATGTCTCCTGGGCCCAGGAGCAAGGGCATCCCATAAGATAAAATGGAAAGGGGAAAAGGAAATAACTTGGATGGTGAACTGTACAAATAAATTGCGTACAATATATATATATATATATATATATATACACAGTGGTGTGAAAAAGTGTTTGCTCCCTTCCTCATTTCCTGTTCCTTTGCATGTTTGTCACACTTAAGTGTTTCGGAACATCAAACCAATTTAAACAATAGTCAAGGACAACACAAGTAAACACAAAATGCAATTTGTAAATGAAGGTGTTTATTATTAAAGGTGAAAAAAAATCCAAACCATCATGGCCCTGTGTGAAAAAGTGATTGCCCCCTAAACCTAATAACTGGTTGGGCCACCCTTAGCAGCAACAACTGCAACCAAGCATTTGTGATAACGTGCAATGAGGCTTTTACAGCGTCCTGGAGGAATTTTGGCCCACTCATCTTTGCAGAATTGTCCTAATTCAGTTACATTAGAGGGTTTTCGAGCATGAACGGCCATTTTAAGGTCATACCACAACATCTCAATAGGATTCAGGTCAGGACTTTGGCTAGGCCACTCCAAAGTCTTCATTTTGTTTTTCTTCAGCCATTCGGTGGTGGACTTGCTGGTGTGTTTAGGATCATTGTCCTGCTGCAGAACCCAAGTTCGTTTCAGCTTGAGTACACGAACAGATGGTCGGACATTCTCCTTCAGGATCTCTTGGTAGACAGCAGAATTCATAGTTCCTTTTATCACGGCAAGTCTTCCAGGTCCTGAAGCAGCAAAACAGCCCCAGACCATCACACTACCACCACCATATTTTACTGTTGGTATAATGTTCTTTTTATGAAATGCAGTGTTCCTTCTACGCCAGATATACTTGGACACACACCTTCCAAAGAGTTCCACTTTTGTCTCATCGGTCCACAGAATGTTGTCCCAAAAGTCTTGGGGATCATCAAGATGTGTTGTGGAGAAATTGAGACGAGCTTTGATGTTCTTTTTGCTCAGCAGTGGTTTTCTCCTTGGAACTCTGCCATGCAGGCCATTTTTGCCCAGTCTTTTCCTGATGGTGGAGGCATGAACGCTGACCTTAACTGAGGCAAGTGAGGCCTGCAGTTCCTTGGACGTTGTTGTGGGGTCTTTTGTGACCTCTTGGATGAGTCGTCGCTGCGCTCTTGGAGTAATTTTGGGCGGCCGGCCACTCCTGGGAAGGTTCACCACTGTTCCATGTCTTCGCCATTTGTGGATAATGGCTCTCACTGTGGTTCGCTGGATTCCCAAAGCTTTGGAAATGGCTTTATAACCCTTTCCAGACTGATAGATCTCAATTACTTTCTTTCTCAATTGTTCCTGAATTTCTTTGTGTCTCGGCATGATGTGTAGCTTTTAAGGATCTTCTGCTGGACCTTACTGTGTCAAGCAGCTCCTATTTAAGTGATGCCTTGATTGTGAACAGGTGTGGCAATAATCAGGCCTGGGTGTGGCTAGAGAAATTGAACTCAGGTGTGGACAACCACAGTTATAGTATGTTTTAACAAGGGGGGCAATCACTTTTTCACACAGGGCCATGATGGTTTGGATTTTTTTTCACCTTTTAATAATAAACACCTTCATTTACAAATTGCATTTTGTATTTACTTGTGTTGTCCTTGACTATTGTTTAAATTGGTTTGATGTTCCGAAACACTTAAGTGTGACAAACATGCAAAGGAACAGGAAATGAGGAAGGGGGCAAACACTTTTTCACACCACTGTATATGTATGTATGTATATATATATATATATATATATATATATATATATATTTATATTTTTATATATATATATATATATATATATATATATATATATATATATATATATATTTATATTTTTATATATATATATTAATATATATATATATATATATATATATATATATTTATATTTTTATATATATATATTAATATATATATATATTAATATATATATATATTTATAGTGTTATATTACATTACATTTCTGATAGGTATTTACATCTATACAGAAAATATAATGCACACACCTAGCTGCAGGTCACTGTAACTACCATTAATATATATTTGAGCCAGAGAATTTCTCCCGAGAGGAAGATACTCTGCTCGCAGGAATATCTTGTCTCTAGCCGGAGGGGATGGACAGCCGTCCCATCCCAGAAGATCCCAAGAGAAGACAAAATAACAGCATCCTACATTTCAGATCTATTTGTACACTGTACACAATTTCTGTCGGGAGGGGATTAACATCCTACCGACAAATAATAGAAACTCAACTCCAATGCACACAATTTTTTTACTGTTTGTTCTGTCGGGAGGGGGTCATAACCTTCAGAAACAATGGGGAAGAAAAAAGATATATGCAAGATGGACAGTTCTTCTCTGGAGTTCCTGATGGGAGGGGCCCCCTCCCTGTACAATCAGGCTCCTTAAAAGTTCAAATAAGATCAGGCCTAACTCTTTTAACCCCTTACAGAACATCCGCCGTCATACGTTAGTATTTTCAAGAGGGATATAGTTGTTATGGTAGCAGCTACCATAACCCTGGTTATTCTCTTCTTCAGCGGGAAGTCCGCTTTCAGATAAGTGGTCTCTGCAGAGGATTCGCCGCAAGATCACTTTTATCAGCAGCGGGAGAGGGCCCCCCCCCTCCTCCCACCATGCTCCGGTGCCCTCCACCGATTACCAGAGCCACTGGCAGCAGCGGAGGCGATAGGGTCCTTTCTCCTGTTGGGTATGGAGACGAGTGAGGGGATGATGGCCCCCACCCGTCTCCATAGCATTGACGGGCAGAAGCGACGTCAAAACGTCACTTTCGCCCATAGCTCTTAAAGCAACCGTGTAAATATAAAAGTTAAAATAAACAATTTTTTTTTTTTTTTTTTTTAACACACCCCATCCTGCTGAGCTCACATGCAGAAGTGAATGCATACATGAGCAGCGCTAGCATATAAAAATTGTTCAAACTACACATTTGAGATATCGCCAAGATTGTTCGAGTGAGAGCAATAATTCTAGCCCTAGACCTCCTCTGTAACTAAAAACATGCAACCTGTAGGATTTTTTTTTAAACATAGACTATGGAGATTTTTAAGGGTAAAAGTTTGTCGCCATTCCACGAGCGTCACATGTTGGGTATCATTTTACTTGGTGTAACATTATCTTCACAATATAAAAAAAATTGGGCTAATTTTTACTTTTTTGTTTTTATTATTTTAAAAAAGGTGTATATTTTCTGGCCTTCTGGGATGTCCGCAGCTGCACACGACACAGTCCTGAGTGCAGGTACAGGTTTGTAGTACTGTGGCTCCTGCTGGCTGAATGCAAGCTGATTAAGCGGTCGCCACAATGACAGGATTAGCAGAACGCTGGACATATTTGTAATCCATGGGCATGGTTGCCATGAGTGACAACACATGGGGAAATATCACTGAATAGCAAGATTATTATAAGCATTCACCCCAATGCTGGTTGGAGCAGCTGGGTAAGCAGGTAGCAACAATCCGCTGGTTACTATGGGCAACGGCACTTATTACCATTCTGAATTGCAGGCAGAGCACACAAGTCCTTCCCAGAGTTCAATTCCTCAATACTGGTAGAACAAACAAAGTTCTCCATCTCGCTTCCTCATGTTGCTAGGGGCAACAGCTGGCAGGTCCCAAATGTTCAGTTTGTCCCGGAATGAGCCCCCAAATGCAGTGGTACCCCCCTAGGGACTGCTGAAAGTTGTGGCCCACCTGTCACCCTGCATTCACTTCTCAATTACCTTGGAGACAATGAACAGTCCAGATGTTTGTTTTGTTGTTTTGTTTTATTGAGGGAATAGCACCCTCTCTCCGCTCTCCGCTCTCCGCTCTCCGCTCTCCGCTCTCCGCTCTCCGCTCTCCTCTCTCTCTCCTAATTGGGAGCTGGTCAGCTGCTGGTTTTCCAGCATGTTCGGCTGACATGCACTTGGGCAGGATGTCGGCCTGTTTTTATTTAACCAGCCAATCTCTCCAGTGTGTGCAGGGCTTAAGGGAGGGTTATAACTGTGTTTGTTTGTTTTTTTGCCATGTGTGTGCTATAGGGGAGATGTGCCTTCTCCTCTTGTCCCATAACCAAATCAAGAAGTAGGAAGAAATCCCTCCAAAGTGAGGAAATCCCGTGGTGTCACCAGAACTATTTTCTCTATTTGAAGGTTTCCCCTCTACTTTGATGTCAGCCTAAAATTTGGTATTTTCTTTTACTTTGATAACAGTAAACAAGACAACTAGAGAGGGTTAGTCTCCCTGAGAGATGGTCTAATTCCTCTTCCCTCCATCCAAAACAAAAAAAAAAAAAAAATGACTTTAGTTAGACTTTAACCACTTCAGCCCTGGAAGGATTTGCCCCCTTAATGACCAGGCCATTTTTTTTTTTTTGCGAAAAGACACTGCGTCGCTTTAACTGACACTGTGCAGTAGTGCAACATTGTACCCAAACAAAATTTACGTCCTTTTTTTCCCACAAATAGTTTTATTTTTATGGTATTTGCTCATCTCTGTGGTTTTTTATTTTTTGCGATATAAACAAAAAAAGTGACAATTTTGAAAAAAAAACAATATTTTTTACTTTTTGCTATAATAAATATTCCCCAAAAAATAAAAAAACGAATTTCATCAGTTTAGGCCAATATGTATTTTACATACTTTTGGTAAAAACAAATCGAAATAAGCGTATATTGATTAGTTTACGCAAAAATTATAGCATCTACAAAATAGGGAATAGATGTATGGCGTGTGTGTGTGTGTGTGCTTTTTTTTTATTTTTTATTATTATTTACTAGTAATGGCGGTGATCTGCGATTTTTAGCGGGATTGTGGTGAACAAATCAGGTGCTTTTGAGACCTTTTTTGGGACCACTGACATTTATATAGCGATCAGTGCTATAAGAATGCACTGATTACTGTATAAATGACACTGGCAGGGAAGGGGTTAACACTAGGGGACGATCAAGAGGTTGTGTTTCCTATGTGTGTGTTTCTAACTGTGGGGGGATGTGACTGACTAGAGGAGGTGCCTACTTAGGAATACATGATCTGTCTCTCCTCTCCTGTCAGAACAGCAATTTATGTGTTTACATATTTAGAGCATAAGAAGGTTCTGCCTGGGAGACTGCTGTAGTTTGCAGCAACTACCAGTGGATGGCACTGGAGCAACAAGGAAGGATGCATACAACGCTTGGGGGTGGGGGTAGTCGCTAGGTCAGCCTAATCACAAGCTAACTCCCTATACATCATACCTAATATTGTATAATTCTGTTTTGAACTTTAGAATTGCACTTCCTACATACTGAATTTTCCTTGCTAACAGGGTAAAGAGCAATTATGTGCAATTAAACACGGCAAGGCCTGATCGACTCAATTAAGAATGACAGAACCAATCAAAAATTCCTAGATGCCACGGGCTACTGCACATTTCCCATGTTGCACAAAAGGTTACGAATATTCTCTAAAGGCCCATACACACGATCAGACTTTTTGACAACAAACATGCAAATTAGCTGTTTTGGAGCAACATCCGACAGTGTGTACGCTCCATCGGACAAACTTTTTCGGTTTTCATCGGACTTTTGTTGGCTGTGCGAACGGACAAACTTTCTGGCAACAAAAGTCCGATGGAGCAAAGTCTGATCGTGTGTACAGAAAACCATAGGACTTTTGTACAAAGTACAAAACAGGCATGCTCAGAACCAATTCAAAAGATCAGACAACAATACAGAAGTTGACCAAAGGTGGCGGTAAAGAGCAGAAAAACCACATGATTTGGTGAAAGTTGGCTGAAAAAGTCCTGCTGTGTGTATGCAATACAAGTTCAGGGCCGACGCCCTTTGTACAAAAATCCAAGGGAAAGTTTGTACAAAGTCCTATCGTGTGTATGAGGCTTTAGCCTTAAATTCCCTTTTCCTTCATAAGGATTTTGCATTTTTTTAGCACTTGACAGACTTGCTTTTGGCAGCACAGTTCAATTATGCCTCTAATCATTCAAATCTATGAAAAGCATAAGGTGCCCCATAAAAACATGTTTTTATTATTTTGAATAGTCTTTACTTCTGTATTTTGATTCTCTCAATAATGTCCATCACAGGGAAGTGCCCAAGTCCCTTAAAGAACAGAGACTTTGTAACCCTACGATCTTGGTTACCCCTTGGCAATGACTACATGATAATCAATTATTCAGTAAAGCATCCGGTGAGTCTGCTAAATTTTCTGTCTACAGGTTTGCAATATATACACTTTTGTGTACATTTTTACAATTCTAAAGGCACGTATATGTTACTGTCAGTTTGTGAAATGTATAGAATGCTTTTAGGCAAACGTCACATTTCTGTTATTTTAATATGCTCGATACCTTTCCTAGGCATTGTATATAATTCTAAGGCATTAAACAAAACAAGTACTATTTAGGCAAAATGCCTAGGAAATGTGAGAATTAACAGTTTGATACTTTGAGGTCCCAGTTTTGCCATTCTATAGATTGCTTAGGCATTCTATAATATGCCTAATTTCACTTACCGTATATCAGATGCATACTCTGGGAACTAAGAAATTTGATAGATAATAAATAAATATATATATATTTTATTATAATATATATATTATTATAATAGCCATTGTCTTCCTGATTCTCCTCCCAGCCATTCAGGAAGCGGTTCCTGAGACCTGATTGGCCAAGGAGTCTAAGAATTCCTGGCCAATTGGGTCTCGGTGAGGACCCACTTCCTGTTTGGCCTGGAGGAGAAGGAATGGCCCCGGAGTGAGGAGCTGCAGCCTGGATCCATGTCTGCCTCCTTCTTAAGGTAAGGAGGCCTCTGATTCCTCGCTTCCACTAAATCTGCCCTTTTGGAAAGTTTGGAGACCCCTACTCTAGAGAAAACCCAGTTTATGATGGAGGTAATAGTCCTCAATTGGCCGGGTTATTTATTTATGACCTAGGACTGTTAGAGCGTAAATCTGCAACCCTTCCCTTTTTAATTATTTTGATTGCAGATACAGACTAGTTCAAGGCAACCTACCCAAAAATGGTTTTGCTAGCTTTTCAAGGTTTTGGTATAAACTGTTGGTGGTACATTGCCTTTATCCATATGGTTATGGTTGAAATTGCCTGAAAGTGGGAATAAGAGTGAAGATTAACTGTTTAGGGTTAATTTTACAAATTTAAAAGTGGTGATCGACTTTGTGTTTGGGGCCAAGTTAATGAGGTTAGGGGGTTGAAAGGTTACACTTTTAACCAGTTTTTGATCAGAAAAACTGACTGAATTCCTCACCAAGAGTCCTTGTATAAAGCGTGAAACATTCTTGATGGTAGTTTCCCTTGTTCCTTTTTGCCTTCTTTTACAATTGAATGTTGGTTAAAAGTGTTGCAATTGTCCCCCTCCTAACACCTATGCTAACTAACCTATGTAAAAAAAAAAATGTGGACACTTGCCTATTTTTTGCTTGGTCCGATCATGTGATACCGGTGTGGGCCACTGGTCTATCTGTTGTCAGTGCTCTCTCCTCTCCCCTGCAGTCACCGCTGACTAAGGGGAGTTGGATCACATGACTGGAGTGGGCTGAAAAAAGGGAAGTATATACGTATTTCTTGTGTATGTTTGGAAGGGGAGGAAGCATTTTTAAGAGTAGTTTAGTTTGGTCTGGTCTGGAATTTTACTTTAAAGAAAGATGGTACTGAGGGATCATTGGTACTTGAGGTGAAATTCACATTGATATGCCAGCCTGAATTACTGTGCCAAAAGATGACATTTCAAATGGTATGGTATCTCCTGGAAGTAGTTCCCAATGCTGTGCTATTGCCCGTAGAATAACCAGCTATAAATTGTCTAGATATGTTGAAATGGAATTCAGAAATATTAGAGCTCTGAACATTGCCAATTCAAAAATATTTTTCACTTAAAACCATTCATTTTAACATTTGCATGCATTTTAATGTCAGAAAAGTACAGGAATGTCTTTGGCGCATAATCATGTTTTTGGCCACAATGGTATTCAATGGGAGTAGCTTAACACCTGAAAAACGCACTTTTTTTGTTTTGTTTTGTTTTTACGACCACCTTCACCTAGTAATTACTTTTTGCATTAGGAAAGAAAAAGAAAAAGTCAATCGCATAAGCACATTCACACTTAAAGTGGTTGTAAACCTCATTTATGCATCAATTCTCAAATACACCAATGCACCATTTTATCATATGTTCTGTAAAAATCCAAAATGGTGTATTTTCAACACTGTATTTTCATCTCCAAGCCTGTCACTGCTCTCAGGTCTATGAGTGTATCTATCGACCAGAGCTCGGGAGGTGTGACATCGCTGGCCCCACATCTCAGCTGTGTACGCACATTGCTTGAAGTGGTCGTGAATGTCACTATTTGATGGGAGATGGGGCCAGACAAAAGATTTTCAGAGAGCTGTTATAGGCCTGGAGATGAAAGTACAGAGGTAAAAATACAACACTTTGGATTTTTACAGAACAAACTATAGAATGGTGCATGTCTTTGGGAACTGATGCATATGAGGTTTACAAGCACTTAAAACGAAACGCACTTTTATTCAGGCTGGGGCAGCAGGAGACACACACCCTTTACTCATGCTTGTGCATAAGTCTCTTCTGCATGCTTGTCATTCAGAATAGAGGGGGTGTGGTAACCTATTTTTTTTGCACATGTCAGATTTTTTTCAGTAGCAAAGCAGGGAGGAGTACAGATGATAGGCTGCTCATATCTCTGCCAGACTGTGCACAAATAAGATGTGCTGCTTTGCCGAGTAAGCTAAAATGTTCAGTTTCATTTTTATTTGGGTTTACAACCACTTTAAGTTCACATCCAAATATGTGTATTCCGTACTGAAAATCTTATTAGTTACAGGATTCATACATGAGCCCATAGGCGTCACTAGGGGGTGGCTTTTGCGAGGCAGGAGCCCCTAGTCTGGAGCCCATAGCCCCGAGTCTCTTGCATCCCTGCCTAAGCAGCTGGTGCGGCTAGCCGCATTAGAGGTGGAGGAGAGATGACCGGGTGGACGCACAGAAATTACATCATCTCTCTCCGCCTGCTGCTTATCACCACTCTTCCGCCCTCACAGCTGGGCCACTACAATGTGGGAGCGAAGTGCAGCAGAGAGATGACATCTCTCACTGCCCTCCACACATCAGCGCTCTTCCGCCCTCACAGCACGGGCCTCTTAAATGACGGAGGTGCAGCATGGAGCAGAGAGATTACATTATCTCTCACTGCCTGCCCCACCTCTCTGCTCTCCTGCCCTCACTAAATGGACCAGTGCTTCCAGGCAGCCACCAAGCGAGCGACAATGCACATCTGGCTGGCATGGCAAGTGACAACTCACATCAAGTGGCAGGTGACGTGGCAAGTGACAGTCCGCAAATGGTGGCAGGTGACGTGGCAAGTGGCAGTCTGCAAATGGTGGCAGGTGATGTGACAATCCACATCTGGTGGCAGGCAATATGGTAAGTGAAAATCCATCTAGTGGCAGGTGGCGGTGGCAGGTGATATGATGCATCTGGTGGCAGGAGATGTGGCAAGTGGCACGCCCAGGGCTTCCACAGACTCTGCTTTATGGTGAGTTGAACCATTTGATTATATATTAGAATGTAACAATGGAAACAATGTGCTTCTGGTGTCATGATGATTGAAACACCCACACCAGCCTTTGGCTGTGAAAAATTGCTTACCACCAGCAAAACTGGGTTTTGCGAAAAAAAAAAAAAACATCTACTTATATCTTTCAATTGCACCTCATTCCTACAACTGTTCCTCCTTTGGAACCAAGTCCATTTTTGTCCCTTTTTTTTTTATGTATATATATATATATATATATATATATATATATTGTATTCTCTCAATGCTGCTGGTCTCTTCCAGCCTCTGTATCAGCATCAGCCGTTCATCATTTCTTTGGACAGGTGAGAACAGTGGGCCCTGTCTGTGCAATATGTCTCGGCATAGCAGTTTTTAGTCTCCACAAGTAGTACATTTGGCAGGTTGACCTCTCAGGAGACATTTGTCATCCCATAACTGGAGGTAACAGTAACAGGGTATACATTTTATAGAAAGCTGCAACTTTTTGCAATATTTAACACTTTAAAGGTCATATGAGATATAGGAGATTGGGTTTACATCTGCTTTAAGTACTCCTTAAGCAACAGAAGCTTTAAAACCTTAGCGTAGGTGGACCATTCACCTTCACACTTCTTACCCAATAGTGTTAAACAATTTAGGCTGGAAAAATAAACATAATTTTTTTTGCTAATCTATAAAACGTCTTTTACACCAGGCTAATTGTAACTAGAACATTTTCTGTTTGTAGAAACATCCTCCTCGCAAGGACTTTGTGAGAGCAGTTTCCTTGCAGACTGGATATCTCATTAAAGCCAATGGGGAAAACAGCTGCGTACTCTATTACCTCACACAAGTCGACCCTAAAGGTAATTCCAGAACACTGTATATCGGCTTTCTATTCTGTCTAATTATCTAAGTACAGTTAACAAATGTAATCATTGGAAAGTAATTGATCCACTAGGTTTGAGATTGGATCTGGATTGGCCAGATTTGCAGATCAGCAGGTGTTTTTTTTACAAGTATAACCCTATCTGAACTATATATAAAGTTCTATATATTTGAACTTTATTTTTTGACTAAAAAGGATGTCCACCTCTGAAAGATATTACCCCTGATGGATGGGCTGATATCCCCCAAAACTACAGAGCAAAGAATATCTGGTTATAAAGGCCTTGACAATGGGTGGGCACTTCTAGAGGAGGTGCATGAAACAGTAGGGATCCGCTTGTTCTGCACCACCGCAGCTGGTGGCAGGGAGTATGAGGAGGCTTGTGCGCATAACTATGGTGAAACGTCATGCCTTCTGAGTGGAGGAAAAAAATGTCCATGTCAATTATATACTGTACATTGCTTTTATCCTAACAAACCCCCTTACATGTTCTAACCTGCTTTTGTTTAGCAAATTGCACAGGAAAGCCAGTTCCTAGAATGGTCTGTTGCTAAGTGGGATGTTTTGCCTGCTATAATCATAAGAGCATCACCATACTGTAATATGAGAATAAGTGCTATGGAAAGCAGTGAACCAATCACTCAAGGAGGGAAGGGGTTTTGCAAGAGCATATTCTGCATATAAGCAGAATTCCATGGTTGTTTTCGAGATGGAATAGAAGAAACAGCTGGTTGCGGCACAAAATCAGAAAGATATATAGATATAATTTTTTTAAATTTTTTTGGGCATTCTATTAGGAATTTTTTTTTGTAACATTCTTGTGCTCTATCTGGTATATAAAATAACAAAGGAAGTTTGGTAGTTACATCAAAATCTATTTAATCCTTTTAACCACAGATTCTGGCTGAATTATTTTACAGTTCTAAGAACTGGACTGTGATTTTCCAAGATTTCATAGTCCAGTTACTGCTACTAAGCATAACTAGTCCGATGTGGTCTGGGAGTGCCACTGTGATGAGTGTTACTGCTGCGTGTGTTTTTTTTGTTTGTTTTGTTTTTTATCCTTTTTATTTTTTCATCCACTATCTCAAAGCACATGCCTAGTACTTAAGGGCACAAAGCCTGGAGTAAGCTTAGTGGAGATCTGCATGCACATAGCCGATTTATAACAAAAAATATAACTTGGAGAAAATTTTTCATTTATGTCATTGGGTATATTGCGGTTTCAATGTTTTCATAGGAACCTTGAAAATACTGAATATGCTGCGCTTAGGATTTTTGACCATTAGATGGCACTCTATGCTTTCTGACTAAATGTGTAACATGCTGGATCAATAAGTATAATGTGCTGTTGTCACTTTTAACATTTTTTTATTTTTATTATTTTATTGCAGGCTCATTACCAAAGTGGGTAGTAAATAAAGTATCTCAGTTTGTGGCTCCAAAGGTAAGTGCATAAATAAATATTTAAGATCATGTATTTAGTTATTATTATTATTATACCAACAATATTTACAGAATTGGCAAATAACTCTCAGTTGAACCTGTAATTAACAACTCCTTCATTCCCTGCTCAACAAATTTTAATATTGCATCCACAAAAAGAGTAACTACACTATATAGCGTATTAAATTAGGATGAAAAGGGAATGGCCTAAATTAACAAACCCATCTTGTTGTTTTCAGGCACATATGCTGGCGCTATTTCTAAGGTTTCGCCAAACTTTATTTCCTACGGTTTCTGTTTGTTAATGCTTTCCTATAATTTTTACTGCTTTTTATAAATAACTTTATTTTTTTCATGTGCCTTTCAGTTAGCTCTAAAACATGAGTTACTTGTGACATCTGTGTATTTCAATAAAATCTATATTGATCATCACATGGTGTGCTGGAAATGTATGTACTGTGATCTGAATGTTTCACACAGTTTTAATGCATACTGCCACAGCAGGTAGACTGCAGGACCCAGGCAAATAATTGAGTTCAGAGGTGGATATTCACATTGCTGAGCTCCATTTATCACTATGGTAAATCACGTTTCCATGATCGCCACAGGAATAGACAGCAATGCACAAAAATGTATTGTGCATTTTTAAAACCATGGTCTTTACCGTGACTTAAACATTATGATTTATGGGCCATTCACACTTCACATGCCTGGGTGTCATTGAGCCCTTATAGTTTCCCTTTAAAAAAACACACTCCATTGCAACAAATAGCAACATTGGAAATAATTTGATTTTTAAATCAAATGCGTTTATAAAGTAAAATTCCTGTGTAATACTGCAGGAAAACTGACAAGTGTGAGGCCCTTTAAGATTAACTTCACCCAGACCTGATTGCCACCCCCCAGCCCACTCTGTCGCTATCTATAAAAATTCTGCATATGTGCAGATGCTCCACAGGACTCTTACAAGTATTTGAGACCTGTGGTATGTCTTCCCGCACACAAGGGTTTATGCCAAATACACATAGAGATGGATAGTTTAAGGTATCCGGGGAATTGTAGTGACCCACAGAACTTGTGCACATGCTAAGGTTGGCCATAGAGCAATAAGAAAATCACTTAATTCCCCCATCAACACAGAGACAGTTTTGACAGGGGAATCCTTCCCACATAGCCCATGTGTTCTCCTGGTGGGGAAAGCCTTCCCCGCCAGGAGAACATTGTAATTGTGTAGCAAATGAATTGTGTAGCCCCTTTAGGCCTAATGGTGACCTCCCAGGGTAAGGGACAGCTGACATCCTTTTGGTGTAGAGTGGATTCCGAGGCATGGTGGGTGTAACGCAACATGAAAAGGGAGGGCGCCAGACACTTTTGGGATGCAAAGATTTTTTTTGTCGCCTCAACAGAACTGTGGGAGAGAGGGTTAAGGCCAGGACACCCTTGGGTAGATGCTAAAAGAGGTATGGGGTTTTTTTTTTTTTTTTTTCCTTCCGATTCATTCTTACTTGGTAGATGGAGCATCAGACTAATGCTGCAGCTGTCCCCCCACCGTCTCTGTACTGAAAACAGAGCCACCGAACATCGCCGATGGTCTGCTCTCTCAGATCCCCAAGAGGAAAGCTGCTGACTGTCAGTTGGCGTCTCTCTCCTCTCTGCTTCTCCATGCTCACTGGAGCGCTGAGTTGTGGAGGGGTGGGGAAAGGCTGTCTCAGCGGCTCGCTGAGACTGCCATCAATCAAGGCAGCTGGCGAATCCAGACTTTGAATTCAGGATGACACGCTGCCTCGCCTGATGACAGTGACTTCAGTGGAGAGCCGACTTCAGACCGCTCTCAGCTGAAAACTGACCACAGGAGTGCAAAACTAATTGCACTCCTGTGACCCAGAGGAGAAGCCCAGCCTTAAAAGATCAGGCTGGACTTCTCCTACTTTAACCACTTAAGGACCAGGCCTCTTTCAGATTTGGCATTTACATGTTTAAAACAGTTTTTTTTTGCTAGAAAATTACTTGGAACTCCCAAACATTATATTTTGTTTTTTTTCTAACACCCTATAGAATAAAATGGCGGTCATTGCAATACTTTTTTTCACACCGTATTTGCGCAGCGGTCTTACAAGCGCACTTTTTTCTGGAAAAAAATCACTTTTTTTGAATTAAAAAAAAGACAACAGTAAAATTACCCCAATTGTTTTATATTGTGAAAGATAATGTTACGCCGAGTAAATTGATACCCAACATGTCAGGCTTCAAAATTGCGCTCGCTCATGGAATGGCGTCAAACTTTTACCCTCAAAAATCTCCATAAGCGACATTTAAAAAATTCTACAGGTTGTATGTTTTGCGTTAGAGGAGGTCTAGGGCTAGAATTATTGCTCTCACTCTACCGATCGCGGCGATACCTCACATGTGTGGTTTGACCGCCGTTTTCATATGCAGGCGCTACTCCCGTATGCGTTCACTTCTGTGTGCGAGCTTGTTTTTTTTCCCAAGTGTTCTTCCAGGACAGCCCTTGAGAGATGGAGCTCCTCCCATCGACACAGGAAACACATTGCCACAGTTCAAAAGGCGGTCCCTCAGGTCCCTGGTCAGTCATTTGTGTTTCCTCCGTCAGAGGAACATGTTGCCAGGAACCTGGAGGCCCCTCTCAGGGGCTGCCTGAGAACCTGTAAGCCATAAGGGACCGGGTCCTGTTTTTTGGCTGCAGTTGGGTCCATACCTTTTTTCTTGTGGCTCGGGTACCGTCCAGCTGAATCGGAGCAGACCCGTTACCCTCCTCCTTCCAGTGCCGAGGTGGCCAGGGGCAGAATGACGCCGGTTTCCCCCAGGAGCGGTGAGTGGAACCTTCCATCTCTGCTCCTTGTTGCGGTGGGGTCGGAGACGCCGAGCGTCATTTCCGGCGGAACCGCATCATCACTGTGTGCCGAGACTTCCGGTTCCGGGTCTCTAGGGTACAAGGAGGAGAGGGAGAGCCAGCGCTGTGCCTGTACAGTCCCGACCAGCGTCCAGCAATACCGGACTAGCGGCGGGATCCGGAGCGGCAGAGGGGGACCATGGAGGCTATTCCCCAGGACACTCCGGTGGAGACAGGCACCAGCCAATCCCAGGTAGGCTGCTGGGCATGCTATTACTCTGGTGGAGTGGTGGTGTTTGTAGGCTGGGTTCTGTAGTGCCCCACGGTGGTGGTTAACTCACAGTTAAGGATCTATGCAGTTGGGTGATTCTAAGGAGGGACATGGAGTTGACGCTAAAAAATTCTTTGTCTTCTTATTTTCAGGCTAAAGAGCTACCAAAGGAAGACAAGGCAGGCCGCAAAAAGTGCCCTAATTGTGGGAATAGGTTGTCCTCTGGCTCTAACAAAGCCCTATGCAAGCAATGCATTGCAAGCTTGCTTAAATCTGAGGAAGATTCCCCCTTAGCAAAATTTTTGGGCTCCTTTTTAAAGAGCTTCTGAAATCCTTCCCTATGCTTTTTAAGGCCACCAGTTTCATCTCTGACGCCTCCACGGACTCCGTAAAATTTACGGCTAAGTCAGCAGCACTTTCAGAGGCAGCAAGGAGGTCAGTATGGATGAAAACTTGGGGGGGAGACACGGTGTCTAAAACCCGCCTGTGCAGCGTCCCTTTTACAGGAGACTTAGTCTTCGGGCCTGAATTAGATTCCGCCTTAGAAAGGACGGCGGATAAAAAGAAAACCTTTCCCGCAAAAAAGAAAAATTTCCAAAGAAAATTTTTTCGTCCCTTTAAGGAACCCTCTAAATCAGAGAAGAGTTCAACCCCCAAAAAACATTGGTCGGGACATAAAGGGAAAGTGGGCATACTGTTTAGCCGCCCCAATCAGGATCCCAAACCCCAGTGACGTCAGGGTTCCTGTGGGAGGAAGATTAAGCAAATTTCTTCCACAATGGGAAGAGACAACCTCGAACGAGTTTGTCTTAAATATAATAAAAAGGGGTCATGCGCTGGAATTCCACAGCAGCCCTCCCTCAAAGTTTTTGGTGACAAAGCTCCCAAGTCACTCAGAAAAGACCAGGGCCTTACCTTTACTGATAGGGGAAATGGTGGATCAAGAGGTATTGACACCAGTCCCTATTCAGGAACAAGGAGACAGTTTTTACTCGCACATTTTCGTGGTAAAAAAGCCGTCAGGGAGGTTCAGACTAATTATGAACCTCCGACCACTGAATCGCTCCATCCGTTACAAGAGATTTCGGATGGAGTCCATTTATTCCATAAAGAACCTTCTCCAGAAAGAGATATTTATGGCCACCCTGGATCTAAGGGATGCTTATCTGCATATTCCAATAAGGGAGGAATGCCAGAAATTCCTTCGGATGGCAGTGCAGATAGACACAAAAGTTTACCACTTTCAGTGCAGAGCGCTCCCCTTCGGTCTGTCATCCTCGCCGGGAATCTTTTCCAAGGTTCTCGGAGAGGCTTTAGTTCCACTGAGCAGAGGCGGCTCTCTAATTAGTCATATTAGGCGGTCGCCTTAGGCCCCGCACTGGGAGGGGCCTCGCGGCCACCTGATCTATCTAATTAGAGAGCCGCCTCTGAGGCTGACAGCTCCGGATCACAGAGAGCCACTCAGCAGGGCTGGCCGCTGGCGTTAGTATAAGGCCACCTTAGGGGGGCAGGAGGGGGGGGGGACTGAAGCTGATGGTCCTTCAAGTGCTTATGGCACCGCCCTGCTCAACAAAGCAGACATCAGACCGGTAACGTGCAGCGCTGCTCCAGGCACTGCGAGCTTCAGCCTCCACACTAACTTTCATGAGCTTCCGCGGCCCCTCCTCCTCCCACATGAAAGGCAGATGATGGCCTTTCATTTCAGCACATCGATCAGTTGCTGCTTCTATCCAAGAGAATCTCCTCCCACGTGGGCGGTACCAGAACCACCTCCATTCCAGCATACTCGTTGGTGAACTGGAAGTAAGTGAGAGGAGGGGGAGGGGCAGAGTGAGACCGGGGGAGGGGCCAGCAGACACAGTAGGAGGAAGGAATGGCATGGATCCTAAGAGGAGGGTAGAGGTAAGGTGCTGTATCATGTCTGATTACACAGCCTGCTGCATGTACATAATAGGGACCATCTAGAGATAGAGGAGGGATAGATTGGGCAGAGAAGGGGATATAAGGACAGAGCAAGGGAATAAGAGATGATGACAGAGAATACATGGGGACAGACAGAGCAAAGGTGATGGGACAAAACAAGACATCAATGAGGCCCCTTTCACGTGGGACAGACTCTGCTTTGCTCAGCGGGGAGTCTGTCTGCTGACTACCCTCCGAGCAGAGCAAGAGGTTAACAGGTCTGCATCTGCTCCACTTATGCCAAGCGGACACAGACACAGCCCATACTGCTCTATGAGCAGTCAGACTGTCTGTTTATACCCAACTGACATTCATCCTGATCAGCCCAGACAGAGGGTAATGGATCCCCCTTCATTTTGTTTTTGTTGGGTCGGATTGAAGGTAGGTGGGTGTAAGTGGACAAAAGTCCATTTACATCCACCGCTCCATAGAAGAGAATGGAGGGTCCGATCAGGTCTGCCTGAAAAAATTACAGGTGGACCCGATTGGATCCTTCATGTGAAAGTTCCTAAAGTGCAATGTGATAGATGTCAAGAATATATATATATATATATATATATATATATATATATATATATATATATATATATATATATATATATATATTTATATATTATATATTATATATACACAGACGCACACACATGCTACAATTGTTCTGTGATAATCTTGTGCATATCCACTGCAAGCTGTTTGCACAGACTTTGGTGTGCCATTACCAAAACAAAGCACATACCATTTGCTTACCAAAAAATGTGATTCCTTAAATTTTTGAAGTAAAGCCCCATACACACTATCAGATTGTCTGCTGATTTTTTTCCTTCAGGTTTACCAAAACCATGTAGTGCAGGGGCCTGCCTGATTGCATACACATTGAAACTCCTAAGGTTTGACCTCCTATTATATGGTTTTGGTAAATCTGATGTAAAAAATCAGCAGACAATCTGATAGTGTGTATGGGGCTTTACATGCACTTGTCATCTGCGGGATATTTACAGCCACTTCACTCAAAAAGTGACAAGGCAGTTTTAATAACTTTCTCCCAGGAGCGTCCTTTCACTACTCTGCCTGGTTAGGTACCAACCACAGCAACCCCGTGTATGCAAAGAATAAAATATATTGTATATGCATTACCAGGACATTTATTATCTGCTTTATTAAAGTAATGTACTTACAGCAAATTTACTGGGATAAAGCAACAAATTGTTTACTTGTCCTGGTGTTGCTTTATTCTTTGCATTTACGGGGTTCCCTGTGGTTGGTACCGAACCAAGATACTATGCCTGCAGTGTTGTTTTTTGAGTGAAGTGGTTGTAAATATCCAGCAGATGACAAGTGCATGTGACCTAATAAGTTTAAAGCTGAGGTCCACCCTAAAGTCGACCTTCCGCTCATTGGAATCCTCCCCCCCTCCGGCGCCACAATTGGCACCTTTCTGGGGGGAGGGGGTGCAGGTACCTGTACAGTACAGGTATCTGCACCCACTTCCGGCGTAGATTCTGCAGAAGGTATGCCCCTTTCCGCAGATATCTACGCCCCTTTCCGAAAGTCCCCCGCTGCCTGCTGGGAAACACACGGATCCCAGAGACAGCGGGGACCATCCTTATTGCGCAGCGCGACTCGCGCATGCGCAGTAGCGAACCGGGAAATAGCCGAAAGGCTCCACTTCCTGATTCCCATACCCAAGATGGAGGCGGCAGCACCCGAGAGACGATCGAGAGATGGGCTTCGGGTGCCGACATCGCGGGCGCGCTGTGTGGGTAAGTGTCATTATTTTAAAAGTCAGCAGCTGCAGTATTTTTAGCTGCTGGCTTTAAATAACTCCCGGCGGACTCCCGCTTTAAGGAGTCAAATTTTTTTGGTAAGCAAATGGTATATGCTTTGTTTTGGTTATTGTACACCGAAGTCTGAGCAAATAGTTTGCAGTGGGTCTGTACAAGTTTATCACAGCACAGTTTTGTTGGATTTTTTTGTGTGACATGTATGTTTTATGCTTATTATTTATTGTACCAGCACTTCGGAATGTACATATATTACTTATTCTTGATATCTCTATCACACTATATAACATTTTACTATTATACACTTATATGATGGATGTTCTTTTCTTTCTTTCCCCAGTGACAGCTTGTCAGAATAGCTAGGATCTGTGAGAGCAGCTCAACATTATACATTACTGTCTCTATACTATACTCTCTTGCCCCTTTTACTGTGCCCCCTTACCCTCCCCCTTGTATTGTACCCTCCTGCCCCCTGTACTGTGCCCCCTTACCCTCCCCCTGTACTATACCCTCCTGCCCCCTGTAGGGTGTCCACTTGCCCTCCCCCTGTACTGTACCCTCCTGCCCCTGTACTGTGCCCACTTACCCTCCCCCCTGTACTGTACCCTCCTGCCCCCTGTACTTTGTCCACTTACCTTCCCCCTGTACTTTGTCAACTTCCCTTCCCCTGTACTGTGTCCATTTTACCCTCCCCCTGTACTGTACCCTCCTTCCCCCTGTACTGTGTCCACTTGCCCTCCCCCTGCACTGTACTCTCCTGCCCCCTGTACTTTGTCCACTTACCATCCCCCTGTACTGTACCCTCCTGCCCCTGTACTGTGTCTACTTACCCTCCCCCTGCACTGTACTCTCTTGCCCCCTGTACTTTATCCACTTACCCTCCCCCTGTACTGTACCCTCCTGCTGCCTGTACTGTGTCCACTTACCCTCCCCCTGTACTGTACCCTCCTGCCCCCTGTACTTTGTCCACTTACCCCCCCTGCACTGTAGTCTCCTGCCCCCTGTACTTTGTCCACTTACCCTCCCCCCTGTACTGTTCCCTCCTGCCCCCTGTACTGTGTCCACTTACCCTCCCTCTGTACCCTCCTTATACAGTTAATTTTTAGCGCTTGAATTATTTGTCCTATTATGGGCATGAGGGGGGTCTCATGTTTAAGTTTTGCCTAAGGCCTCACAAAGCCCTGAGCCGCCTCTGCCACTGAGGCTTCAATCAGTCTCAATTATTCCCTATCTAGACGACCTGCTCCTAACAGCACACTCGGAGAGTCGTCTTTCTCAGGATCTGGAGTTGACTCAACTCAGCCTGAGTCGATTAGGGTGGATTGTCAGTCAGGAGAAATCCAAGACAACCCCAACACAGGAGATCCTGTATTTGGGTTACTGGATCAAGTCTGTAGATCAGAAAATTATACTGCCGGAAGAAAAGATTTTGAATCTGTGGCAGAGAACATCTTTTCTTCAATGCAGCCCCAAATGTACGGTGAGGGAAGTAATGTTGGTCTTAGGTCTTATGACGGCAGCCATTCCAGCCGTACAATGGGCCAGGTTCCACCAGAGACCTTCAGGGATTTCTGTTGGAACAATTAAAGGGCAGAGATATGGAGGAGGCGGTATCAATCCCCTCAAAGATAAAACGCTCCCTCTGGTGGTGGAAGGACAGGGAGAACCTAAACAAAGGGGTTCATTGGGTCCTTCCTATCACTTCAACACTGACAACGGATGCGAGCAGCTGGGGCTGGGGATCCCACCTCGGCTCAAGCTGGGTCCAGGACAAGTGGACCCCGGAAGAGAAATGCTTCTCTTCCAATTGGAAGGAGCTAACAGCGATCCTAAGAGCTGTTTTAGCCTTTCACCCCACAATACAGGGTCACCATCTACAAGTCCGTTCAGACAATATGACGGCTGTAGCATACATAAACAAACAAGGAGGTACCAGAAGTCCTTGTTTGATGTTGGTAGCCAGACGCATTTTTCAGTGGGCAGAAGCCAATCTGGAATCTATTTTGCAGTTCCCCTGAAAGGGGAGCTGAACAGCACGGCGGACTTCTTGAGTCGACAAAAAGTTTTGAACCAAGAGTGGTCCTTACACCCAGAGGCATTCAATCTCATAACAACTCACTGGGGAAAATCAGGAGTAGACCTTTTTGCGAGCAAAGAGAATGCAAAGGTTCCCAATTTTTGCTCGCTAAACCCAGGAGATCAGCCCCTGGCTGTAGATGCCTTGCAAACTCCATGGACTTTCAGTCTGGCTTATGCATTTCCCCCTCTTCATCTCATTCCGAGGGTCCTAGTAAGATTCCTCACGGAAAAAACCTGTTTGATTCTAGTAGCACCATTCTGGCCCAGGAGACCATGGTTCACAACGTTGCTACAATTAACAGACTGTCCGCCTCTAAGGCTTCCCTGCAGAAAGGACCTCCTGTCGCAGGGACCTCTTTATCATCCACAGGTGGCCACACTGAAGCTTTCAGCTTGGTTACTGAGGAGGAAATCTTAAGGAGTAAGGGCCTGACAGATGAGGTAATTGCGACCTTACTACAGAGTCGCAAACCAGTCACGAGGGCTATTTACAAAAAAGTCTGGAAAAAATGTAATAGCTGGCTGAATAGCCGTGACATAAATACGGCTAATATTCTACAGTTTTTACAGGAACGTGTAAACAAAGGATTAACCCTAAGTACTATTAAGGTTCAGATAGCTGCCTTAAGTGTGTACCTAGATGAACGCTTACAGGAAAATCTTTTTGTCGCTAGATTCTGTAAGGCAATCGCTAGACGTAAGCCGGTTAGAGTCAGCAAAGTCCCATCCTGGGATTTAGCAGTTGTACTGAAAGCTTTCTTGGGGTCACCCTTTGAGCCTATCTCAGAGGCCTCCCTAAGGCTTATTACATTTAAGACAGTACTCCTGGTGGCAATCACTTCAGCCCGTAGGGTCAGTGAAATCCAAGCCCTTTCCATCAGGGAACCTTTTCTACAGATCCTAGAAGACAGAGTCATACTAAAAACAGACCCTGGGTTCTTACCAAAAGTAGCTTCTAGCTTTCATAGGTCCCAAGATATTGTCCTCCCCTCATTTTGTCAAAATGCAGCAAATGAGAAAGAAGAACGTTATCATTTATTGGATGTGAGGAGGTGTATTCTAGAATATCTTAAAGTGACAAATCCTTTCAGAATCTGACTCCCTTTTTGTCCTTTTTTCCAGGCAGCGTAGGGGGCAAAAAGCTTCAAAAGTAACCATAGCTAGATGGATTAGGCTAGCTATAGCAGAGGGGTAGAAGGCCTTGAATAGAGATCCTCCTGAGGGTGTTAAAGCTCACTCAACAAGAGCGTTGTCTGCATCCTGGGCAGAAAGAGCTGGTGCCACCCCGGAGCAGGTATGTAAAGCAGACACATGGTCAAGCTTTTCCACCTTTACAAGGCATTACCGACTGGACCTAATGTCTAGTCAGGATCAGGCCTTTGGGAGGAAAGTCCTCCAGGCCGTGGTCCCCCCCTAATCTGGTAAGTACTTTGGGATCCTCTCAAGGGCTGTCCTGGAAGAACACTTGGGAAAACTGGAGTTAGTACTTACCGGTAACTCCTTTTCCGGTGGTCTTCCAGGACAGCACGATCCCACCCTTTATTTGATTATAGTGATGTACTAATGTTATTACCTGTTTTGGTTTATATGTTTTTCAGTTCCATCCTTCGGTTCTTGGTGAATGATTGACCAGGGACCTGAGGGACCGCCTTTTGAACTGTGGCAATGTGTTTCCTGTGTCGATGGGAGGAGCGCCATCTCTCAAGGGCTGTCCTGGAAAACCACCGGAAAAGGAGTTACCGGTAAGTACTAACTCCAGTTTTTCTTATTTTACTTGATTTTATTTATTTTTACACTTTTAAAAAAAATTAATGAATGGATCACTTTTATTCCTATTACAAGGAATGTAAACATCACTTGTAATAGAAAAAAGCATGACAGGTCCTCTTAAATATGAGATCTGAGGTCAAAAAGTCCGCAGATCTCATATTTGGACTTAAACGCAATAAAAAAAATAAAATAAAAATGTCATTTGAAAAAATGACATTGAAAAAAAAATACCTTTTTAAGAGGTATGGGCGGAAGTGACGTTTTGACATCGCTTCCGACCTCCTATGGTATAGAGATGAGTGGGGACCATCTTAGCCTCACTTGTCTCTATACCCAGAAGAAGAAAGGACCCGATCGCCTCCCCCGCTACGCCGGCTCGGGAGAGCGGCGGGAGGCACCACTCCTGCCGCCGATAACGGTGATCTCGCGGCGCACCCGCCGCAGAGACCACTGTTATCATACACAGGACCGCCTCCTGTAAAGGAGGGATATCTCGCCCCCCCCCCCCCCCCAAAATCCATACCAGGCTCTTCAGGTCTGGTATGAATATTAAGGGTAACCCCGCACCAAAATGTTTTTTAAAAATTGTGTGGTGTCCCCCGTGTACTATATCCTCTGAACAGCAGTATATATACTATACAGCCTGCCCTATATACTCTGCAAGAAATTGGGTCTTTGGTTTTGGTGGTGCCAGAACACTGTAAGCCCCCACAGTTACTCTTGTTGGACGCAGGAAAAGGCCCTGCTGGGAAATATATCAAGAATTGTAATTACATGACCCTATTAAACAGGGGCAGAAAAATTGGGCCTTGGGAGGTGGTGCCACAACACTGCAACCTCTGACAGATATTCTTGTTGGACGCAGGAACGTGTCCTTCTGTAAAATAGATGATCAAATATTGTAACTGCGTGCCCCTGTTAAACAGAGAAAATTGGGCCTTGGGTTGGTGGTGCCCTAAACCTAAAATATTGTTGGAAGCTAGCATCATCAATATTGAGGACAAATAGGATAGTCAGCATAGACAGCCTTCAAGGGATCCCGCATCCATAGAAAATTCAATTATATCAGCATCAGGTGCTTGATAGCTGCTGATCCAAGACCGATTCATTTTTATGAATGTGAGCCTATCAACAGAGTCTGTGAACAGGCACACTCTTTGATCCGTTACAAACCCTCCCACAGCACTGAATGTGCGTTCAGAAAGCACGCTGGATGCAGGACAGGTCAGTAGCTCAATTGCATATTGAGCAAATTCTGGCCAGTGGTCCATTCTCAAGACCCAATGGATGCTCTGTTGGAAAGATCTTCAAGTCTGCACTTGCCCCTAGATATTCCTACACCATATAATGAAGACGCTGGCGATGGTTGCTTGAACCGATCAGACTTTGGCGCTGAGGATTGAAAAAATTGTTTAAAGGCATCAGACAGCCACCTTTTCCACCACCCTTCTGACTGAACTAAGCCTCAGCAACATGTTATCCAGCATCGGGAAATCATAACCTCCCAGGGTCTGGAAATGCATTGCAGAAACCTTTCTTCGAGACCTCCTGAAGATGTTTCATCCTCTAATCCCTCTCTGAAGATAGGGTGAGTTCTGCAACCTTACCCTTGTAACGTGGATCAAGAAGGGTGGCCAGCCAGTAATGATCCCCCTCCTTGATACCACAAATCCTAGGGTCCCTTTGTCCTTTTGCAGGCTTTGCAGAATCAGGGAGGCCATGCAGCATAAGTTTGCAGAGGCATTTGATTCTGAGTCCTCTGGTTCACTAAATCACATGGTCCTTAACTCCCTCCTCTGTTATCCTCTACATCCATGCTCACACAATCCTCCTCCTCCTCCTGTGTGTTTGGCAGGCCCGCAGGAATGCTATCTGGATAAAGGGGGCATTGAGAGGACAGGAAGTGCTTCTCTTCCTCTCGCTGTTCTGCCTCAAGTGCCCTGTCCATGATTCCACGTAGCGTGTGCTCCAACAGGAAGACTATAGGGACAGTGTTACTGATGCATGAATTGTTGCTGCTCCCCATCCTTGTGGCCTCCTCAAATGGTGACAGGACAGTGCATGCATCCTTGATCAGTAGCTACTGGCGTGGCAAAAAGCCAAGCTCCCCTGTCCTGGTGCCATACTCTCACAGGTACTCATTGATGACCCTCTGCTGTGTATGTAGCTGCTGCAGCATTGCCAATGTTGAGTTCCACATGGTGGGCATGTCACAAATGAGGCGGTGGTGGGCAGGTTGCATTCCCTTTGAATGTCAGCCAGCCGAGCACTAGCATTGTATGACCGGTGGAAATGACCACAGACTTATCTGGCCTGCCTCAGGAGATCCTGTAAGCCTGGGTACCTGCTCAAGAACCACTGCACCACCAAATTCAGGATATGTGGCAAACATGGGTCAAGTGTCCCTGTCGGAGGGCGGAGCCAAGAAGGTTGGTGCCATTGTTGCATACAACCATTCCTGGCTGAAGCTGGCATGGCGTCAACCACCTCTGAGCCTGCCCCTGCAGAACTGACAGAATCTCTGCCCCAGTGTAACTCCTGTCCACTAGGCAGACCAACTCATGCACTGCATGGCATCTTTTAGCCTGACTGCTTGCATAGCCCCATTAAACGCTTACAGAGACCCGCTGGTTCAGAGGACAAATCTGCAGAAGAGGCCGTAGAGGAAGAAGAGGAGGAGGAGGAGGGGTGGAGGAGAGAGCTGTGGCAGAATCGCCACTAGCATTTTGGAGGTATGGTGGCGGAACAAGCTCAAACACTGAACCCTGTCCTGCAGAGTTGCCCAACGCACTGTGAAAGAAAGGCAACGTCCCTGCCCATGCCTGCTAGACCATGAGTCAGCGGTAATATGCACCTTACTGCTGACCGCTCTATCCAACGAGGCCAAAATATAGCTTTCCTCATGCCGGTAGAGAGCTGGAATGGCCTTCCGTGAAAAGAAATGAACCTGCCACTGAGGTACAGCACATTCCACAAATTCACAAAAGGGGGCAGAGCCTATCAGCTAAAAATACAGCAGTTGCAGTGCTAGCAATTTGGCCAAGTTAGCATTTAGATGCTGAGCATGTGGATGGCTGGGACTGAATTTATTTTTATGGTTCAGCAACTAGGGTAGGGAAATTCGTCTGACAAAATTAATTGGTGGTGTACTACTAGCAGATTGGCTGCAAGTATTTGGGGCACCTATTGCTATACCTTCATTCCTCTCCGTTCAGGTTTTTGAGAGGACTGGAGGTATAGTGGAGTTGGAGATCCCAGATGAGGAGCAAGGAGAAGTCCAACTTTTTCTTTGTGGGTCTTTCAAGTGCTGTTGCCAATGGACTGCATGACAGGTCATCACATGTCTGGTCAAGCATCTAGTGCCCAAGCGGCTGCTGTTCTGGCCTTGCTTGATCTGCTTCAGACATAGGTTGCAAACAGCAATGATGCGATCTGCTGAACACATGTCGAAAAAGGGCCACACCAAGGGGAACTTTTAAAAGTCAGCGGGGAGTCGGCAGTGTGATGTAATAGGATGGTTGCCCTTAAGCTGCCCCCTAGAGGACATATTACCTTGTTTGGAGTTGTGCCTTCACCTCCTCCTCCTCTTCTCTCAGGCACCAAACTACAGTCAGTGACCTCATCATCCCCTCCCTCCTCTCACTGGAGCAAACTTGGCAGTATGCTGCAGCTGCGGGAATATGATTGCCAGTTTCTTGTCCTTCTTGGGCACCCCCTCTCTCTAGGCTCACGTTACTCCCTTCCTCAACCTGGGAACCAACATCGGAGCCTTCAAATTGCTGCGCATCCTCCAGCAGCATGTACCCGACACTGTGCTCGAATTCTTGGGACAACTCCATGCATGATGGTGGGGCAGGACTGTGGACAAGGATCCAGTGGAATAGGCCGCTTTGGCAGCTGCGTTGGAAGGCAAACCAGTCTGAGCCTGGGTGACAGAGGATGAGGAGAGCTTTGTTATCCACTCCACCAACTCTTCCTCATGCTGTGGTTCAATAACACAGCCAGCAGCAGTAAAAAAGGACAAGCGTGCCCCACAGCCACCTGCATAGACTGCACCTTGTCCACGACTACTACTGTTGACTGTAGACACAGAGGCCAATTGCCCTCTTTTAGTGGCCTGTGAGCATCTGCCTCTCCTTGGTGGCCTTCCGGACATGATGTATTTTTTGTTTTGTAACACCACACTACACTGTAGTAGATGCTGTGTACACCACCAGAAAAGTAATAGAAACTGTACTCACTGCATTAGATACTATGTACACCACCTGCACTGTATTAAAAACTGTACAATGGCTGCACTGTATTGTATATTGTGTACAACACCAGAAGTATAGTATAAACTGTACACATTGTATTAGATACTATGTACACCACCTGAAGTGTATTAGAAACAGTACACCACCGAATGCACTGTAGATATAGGTTAAACTGGGTTCAGAGTGTGTGTGTGTGTGTGTGTGTGTGTGTGTGTGTGTGTGTGTGTATGTGTATATTATATGTGTATTTTTTTTATATATAATATATATATTAGTATCTCACAAAAGTGAGTACACCCCTCACATTTTTGTAAATAGTTTATTAAATATTTTCAGGTGATAACACTGAATAAATTACACATTAGTGAGTGTGCGGCTTGTATAACAGTGTAAATTTGCTGTCCCCTCAAAATAACTCAACAGACAGCCTTTAATGTCTAAACCGCTGGCAACCAAAGTGAGTACACTCCTAAGTGAATGTCCAAATTTGGCCATATTAGCCATTTTCTCTCCCCAGTGTCATGTGACTCATTAGTGTTACAAAGTCTTGGGTGTGAATGAGGAGCAGGTGTGTTAAATTTGGTGTTATCGCTCTCATTCTCTCATACTGGTCACTGGAAGTAGTTCAACATGGCCCCTAATAACAAATAACTCTGAGGATCTGCATAAAAGAATTGTTTCTCTACATAAAGATGCCCTAGGCCAGTGATGGCGAACCTTGGCACCCCAGATGTTTTGGAACTACATTTCCCATGATGCTCAACTACACTGCAGAGTGCCAGAGTATCATGGGAAATTTAGTTCCAAAACATCTAGGGTTCCAAGGTTCGCCATCACTGCCCTAGGCTATAAGAAGATTGCCAAGACACTGAAACTGAGCTGCAGTACGGTTGCCATACAACATTTTAACAGGACAGGTTCCACTCAGAACAGGCCTCACCATGGTTGACCAAAGAAGTAGAGTGCACATGCTCAGAGTAATATCCAGAAGTTGTCTTTGGGAAATAGACAGACATATGAATGCTGCCAGCATTTCTGCAGAGGTTGAAGGGGTGGGGGGTCAGTCTGTTAGTGCTCAGACCATACGCCCGCACACTGCATCAAATTTGTCTGCATGGCTGTCGTCATAGAAGGAAGCCTCTTCTAAAGATGATGCATAAGAAAGCCTGCAAACAGTTTGCTGAAGACAAGCAGACTAAGGTCATGGATTACTGAAACCATGTCCTGTGGTCTGATGAGACTAAGATAAACTTATTTGGTTCAGATGGTGTCAAGTGTGTATGGCAGCAACCAGGTGAGTCGTACAAGGACAAGCATGGTGGTGGGAGTGTCATGATCTGGGGCTGCCGGCACTGGGGAGTTACAGTTCATTGAGGGAACCATGAATGCCAACATATACTGTGACATTCTGGAGCAGAGAATGATCCCCTCCCTTTGGAGACGGAGACACAGGGCAGTATTCCAGAATAACAATCCCAAACACACTTTCAAGACGACCACTGCCTTGATAAAGAAGCCAAGGGTAAAGGTGATGGACTGGCCAAGCATGTTTCGAGACCTAAACCCTATTGAGCATCTATGGGGCATTCTCAAACGGAAGGTGGAGGAGCGCAAGGTCTCTAACATCCACCAGCTCCGTGATGTCATCATGGAGTAGTGGAAGAAGACTCTAGTGGCAACCTGTGAAGCTCTGCTGAACTCCATGTCCAAGAGGTTTAAGGCAATGATGAAAAAATGGTAGCCACACAAAATATTGCCAATTTGGGCATTTTCACTTAGGGGTGTACTCACTTTTGTTGCCAGCAGTTTAGACGTTAATGGTGTGTGTGTTATTTTGAGGGTACAACAAATGACAGGGCTATGCACTTGCTACTTTACATTGTAGCAAAGTGTAATTACTTCAGTGTTGTCAGATGAAAAGATATAATAAAATATTTACAAAAATGTGAGGGGTGTACTGTATTAATACACTGCCTGCACTGACTGAAAATCGAGTAAACACTGAATCTATAGCTAAATGCAGAGTATATAAATATATACTAGACTGACATATATACACACACTGCCACTAACTGAATAACCTGCTTAATCTCTCTGTCCACGCCAACAACACTACACACAGCGGCAGTGTAAGCAGCCTTGTATAGTGTGGGCCGTGGACTTGGTCTCCCTGAGCCATGATTGGCCAAAGGCACCCTTTCTCAGCAGAGTGTGCTGTGATTGGCCAAAGCATGCAGGTCAGGTGCATGCTTTGGCCAATCTTACAGCAATGCACTGCTAGATCGGAGTGCATTATGGGGTGATCGGTGCTTGAATTTCCCTTGCACGCCCCATATTTGCTGTTCTGTGATCGGGCGAACACTGATCGAGTTAAACTGATGTTCGACACAAACATCGAGCTCACCCCTACTCATTGTGGGTCTTCACTCTGTGAGCTCCCAGTCTCTCTCATGCTTCAGATCCAATAACCACTGGATCCCCTGAGCTCTTCCACTGTTGTCACTTGGTATCTTCCTCAAGTGTGGGTCCCTGGCTTGGCACTCAGATACTCTTCAAAAGTCACCCCTGCTGACAGGCTAGGTCCCTGGCTTGGCACTCACTGATGCTTCGCAAGCGTCACCTCTGCTGTCACGCAGGGTGCCTGGTTTGGCATTTGCTGACGTTTTCCCACTTCGCCGTTCCCGGCTGGTGAGAAGTCTGCTCTGGTACTGGCCTTGACTAACTCAGTGGTCTCCGGTAACAAGGTGGATGGTCCCTTAGTGGTGACAGCTTGCCCTTTACCTCTGACCACAACTGGTTCCCCAGCCGGCAGAACTGTTACTTCTGGTTGGACTACAAGCCCGCAGTCCCAACCCTATACTGCTCTCCTTCTTCTGGATCGGCCCTCAGCAGCCAGATGTCCCTGGAGTAGGACTCTTACAGCCTAGCAGCCCAGGACAGCATGACACACGTCCACCCAGACAGCCATCCAGGTGGCACAGAACCCCGATCACCTGACTCCACCCAAATAAATAGGCTCTCCCACCAGGCCAAGGGACCCAAGGAAATCCCTGCACATTGGCTGAGACACCCCATTTATTCCTAATACGTCCTTGTTATGCCTTTTTCTTACCTAATCACTAGCTACAATGCCACCTGGTGACAGATGAAAAAAGTGTAGCAATTCCAGAATTAGGGGCAAATCATTTGATCTCTTAACAAGTGGCCAAGGCAACTATCGCCTGGCAGCTAAATTTAATAGCAACCCTGCCTAAACTTCAGGATGCTACATTTGCTAGTGACTATAACAGCCACTAGCAATAATCGTATGTAAAATCTGTTGGCTAGTTGTACCCAAGTTGATCGCTCCATCAACTTGGGTACATTTAGCCTGCCCATACATGGTTCGAATCTCGACCAGAACCCTGCTGAACTGGGAACCAGTCAAGAACCGAACAGTCTATAGCAGGCTTAAGGATGGCGTGTAAATCTGAATCTTGTGGTGTGCATGCACCATCCGTAAAACACTGCCATCTGGGACACATGTGGCAATCCCAGGAGGTGGTGGGGGCTTAGGCAAGAAAGTAGGAAGTTCTGCCTTGCAGTACAAAAAAGTACTGCACTTTCTCAAAAACATTCAAGTAGGGGAAGAGACTTGAAAAGAATATGTTTTAATGTAAGGTCCACTTATTTAAAAAAAAAAAAAAAAAAAACTACATGCAGAATCTAATTTGTTTTGCTGTGCTACACTGTTTTTATGCTTTTCCTGATCCTTTCCACAATGTAAAATTTTCAATTAGCTCAGGGAAAATAATGCACTCCCTATGTGGCTGAAATCTTATCTCAATGGTTGTTAAGCAGGGATATTAGTGATTGCACTGACCAAGGGAAATCTTCTCTATTTTAATGCAAGAAGATAAAAATACTCTAACTCAAATTGTATGCTCGCACAATGCGTAAAACAGACTTCAGTGTATATACAGATATATCTAAAAGAATCAGGAAGTACATAGGTTTAAATAAGGAGTGAAGTGGGCACAACCCATACAATGAAAATCAGAGCTGTGGGACCTACTACAAGCGGTCTACAGAAAACTATAGGGGTTGATGCCAGTATTAATTTCGTCAACTAAAACATTTTAGTTGACTAAAATACGTCTAAAACTAAAACGACTGAAATTACTAAAATATGACTAAAACTAAATAGAAATTTGACTTCAAAATTAACACTGGTCTGTAGTGCATGTTCATACCTCAATGTAATAATAAATAACCTTAGATTTTTCACTCCAGCAGTATACAATGAGTTTGCAAATTGTAGAGAATTGTTAACTAATGCATTACAATTGAATTGCACCCATTCGATTTTAGATGACTAAAATATACCGGAGAGTTTATTCAACTAAATACGACTAAAACAATAGCAGAAGACTAAAATAGCACTAAAACTAAAATGCCATTTTAGTCCTAAGACTAAAACTAAATCGAAATTTGCTAACAAAATAAACACTGGTGGATAGAAGACCAGTTACCATGCACAAGGAGAGAGCGCAGCAGTGACTGGTATTAATTACAGGAAGCTCCTGCACAGTAGCAAAATGCAAGCGTTTCACTACTGTACACAAGCTAGAACAAATCCAAAGATGACACCAAGTATAAATACACATGCCTACTTGTATTTAGATAACTGTTTCATCCAGATTTTACCAGCAGTAAAAATTCTTTATACAACATCGGTAGCTGTGGATATTGTGGCGTAATTCAACCTCAAAGATCACAACAGAGGCTCTAAAGTCAGGTTTCCGTTTGCAGTAAAGAGAAGCTAAAGTTTTAGAAACAAAGTCCAAAGGAAATAAGGGGAAATTATTTTCAATTTCTGAGTCTGAGTTTTTTTTTTCAAAAATTTCTTCATAGTGCCTGCAACTACAGAGGTCAGAGAGAGTGTTTTAAAAGCCCTTACCCCCCCCCCCCCCCCCTTCATTTAGTGGTACAACAGGATGTGAGATGAGACATTTCACCAAAGTGAGGTGCATTAACATCTTAGACATTTGTCACCAGAGCATTTGTCCCTGTTAGAAGCCTCTCCCTCATCGCTTGGTCTTGTGACAACTCAAAAATTTAGGATTTCCCTTTACTTTCTTTCTCAATGTTTTTTATCTTTGTAGTGAAGACTCACAAAGGAGCCTTTGGAAGGAATTGGATCCCCCTACCTGTCCAGAGGCTGCCCACTCTGTTACCAGTCCCAGTAGCTCACTGAAAATTTAGGCTCCAGTCTAGGGGTCTTTTTACAATTTTTTGCAAAACTCAGACCAAATGCAGGAAGGAGGGTTTAGGGTGCAGGATACCCAAAGCACAAAAAACACTCTGAAGACAGCTTCTTTAAATTCCCAGTGGTAACCAGCCTTTAAGCAACAGCCACAAAGTAGTACTGACATTGAGGGAACAGCCAAACCTGTGACTCGGAGTAGTCAGTCTCTCTGTAGTCTTATATGGTGCCTGACCCTCAATACCTAGAGCTGTAGGTCTTTCTCATGATGTAAAGGTGGCAGTTTCTGCCCAACTCCCCTGCAACACTTTTTTCAGTGAGGGATCCCTTCTCCATCCTAGATTCAACATGTAACCCTTCTTTAGGCCCCCAGCCCAGAACACGTGTTGGGTTCTAGTACATGTAGCAGCTTTCCTAACACACAAGCCTCCCAGAGTAAGCCCTAGGGGGGGGGGAGAGTTTCTGAGACGATCCTGAAATATTAACCTCTCCCCAGCCATACCTTCTGAGCTTGCCGCCCAGGGATTGGCTTGGTTGCATACATTTTCCTAACAGCAGAAGTTGATCCTCCCTTACTATTTGCTAGAACAATCTTACACCAACAGGCAGGTGCAATCAACCACCAGGTTTAAGGAGATCCTCCAGAATCTACACAAATAGAGTTCAGCTCATCTGGCTATCGCTCAGCCATAGCCCTTTAGCCAGCACAGGGCAGAGGTGCTACACTTGAACAAATAGAAAGGTGAATCCCTCCAGAAGGGACACAGACAACCATAAAAACTTGGCATAGTGTCTAACCATTTCCTACTCTATCGAATGATGGCGTATGAGAATATGTTAATGTTTTAGACAAGGTTCCCTCCTTTCTATGTGCTTTGTGATTAAGCACTATTAAAAACAATAGTAAAGTTGTACACATGCATTGGAGCAAGCTATAGTATATCTAAAGCCAACATTTTTATTTATTTTTCTGGATCGAGTAGTAGTGGTGTTCTTACATCTGTGTTTAATTGAGGAGCTTTTTCTTCACTTGTCCTGTAGGCTCAACAGTAAGTGAGGATAACTTTTCTTTTCAATGTGTGGAATAGTCCCTATTAGACAGTTGTCACGGGACCAAACGTCTGTATTGGAAGAATTCCCCGCTATTCCTGTTCTGGTGACAACTGAAGTTGTTGATTTGTGAAATTCACCCTCCCTTTCATTCCCGTTGACATTTGTGAACAGGACTAATATTTAGATCCTCAATCTTCCAAACGGGGACTTGGACACCAGTAAAAACATGAAGGTGGTTCTAACCACTCACCATTTGTTTTCAAATCTAAAAAAGTCTGCCCTTTAGTTATACAGTCCCCAGTGTGGGCACATGTGCGCTTTCATGCCTACTGAAAAAGCCCTCAATTCTCTGAAACCGCTAACAAAGCACATAAGACATTATGACTTCATGATCAAACTCTGTCATTCTAAGTTTGCTTGAACTGATACAATGTTTAAAATTCTTTATTCTACAGGCAATGAAAAAGATCTATAAAGCTGGTTTAAAGTATCCTGAATGGAAGAGAAAACATGACCCACTTTTTAAGCCATGGGTATATCCAGAGCAGAACAACCTTCCAACCGTGAATTTGGAAGACCTGGCAATCCAGAGGGCTGATGAGCTGGAAAACATTGATGAAAGTGGAGTATCTGAAGAAAGAACACACATTAGTGATGATGAAGATGGGCTTTCAAAGGATTCTTAAATAGATGTTTTTAATCCTTCATATAATTTCTTTTGTCCATCTACAAAATTAGATTCGCAACCAATTTGCTCGGTTAACCCTCGCCCCATCCCTTTCTACCATTTTATGATCTTTTTTAAACTTTGTACAACTCAGGAACAAGTTGCAGTGTATTTAAAAAAGTCCTGTTGAAAGGAAATCTCTTAATGGACACCAACTACATAATGTTTTCTTATAAATTTCCTAATGTATTTGTTTTTCAAACTGACTGCTCACACATAAAAATGTGGACAGACTAGGAGCAAACATTTAGGAAGAACTTCTGTAAGGGTTGTTACAGCAAATTCCTGAAAACTGGACCTTTTATTTCCAAAGTATTTGCTATATATTTATATCAGTCAACTGTGAGTGCAGCTGCCCTCATAAGCATCATGGTATTGAACAGCAGCTCTGTGAGAAAAGATCAATGTACCCATGATAAACGATAAAGAACACATATATACACATCAAGAAAGTCAATGTAAAGTCCAAAGTCCTTGCGTACACTTTTTGGGTCACTGAGTCAAAGTGAGCAAGACAGCAAGGGAATTGTCAGTTGCAGTCTACAATGGCAGCCTTCAAATTTGGAAAAGTTTAATTTAAGAGTATGTAAATACTTTTAAAGAGCCCTTGGGGACAGGCTGTTGAAATTAAAAGGACACTTGTCAATAGAGGTATCCCTAGGCTGCCTTTTGTTTGCCAACCCAAAAAAATGCTAGTTTAGTTGGCAAGTTGTTGACCTGGATCAAATATGCCTTACAGTTGCTGCATATTAATTGGGCGTCGGTTAGCTTCCTGACTGCCTCTAGCTTCAATAAATTATAATTTTAGAATAAGGTCATCCATGGAAGCCTTAATACTAGTTATGATAGGTTACCTTTAGGATATAGTGACAATGAAGAGCCATTTGGAGTTATACCCAAATTTCCCTCATGTAATGCATCTTGCAGAATTTACAATTGAATCTAAATCCACAAACAAAAAAATTAAACCATTGCAGCTTACCAGTCCTTAGATGTGTTTTGGCTGCATTTGTTTTCTTTTTTTTTTTAAGCTAGGGACGTTTTTCTCAAGCACAGAAAATACCTGTTGATCTTGCAAGAAATGCGGGGTCCTTGACACTTCCCGTGAGCTAGTCAGAAAGCAAAACTATGTTGCCTTTTGCAAACTACTAAAACCATCATTCCCAATGTAATGGGTCTAACAAAGGCAGATTAAAGCTAAATTCCAGGTTTGGGCTCTTTTTCAAAGGTCCAGCTTGGATGCATATTTAATACCTGTCCGATCATTGTGGTATAATTGGATCACTGCAGTAGCAAAGCGAGGACAACCTGAAAAGAGAACCAACAGAAAAACTGCATCCAAGAGCTGTTGACCTGTAATATAAAACCTTTTGTTTTGGGGTTTAGATGCACTTTCAAAGCGAGCACATTTATTATATGACCATGCCCTTTTATGCAGTTTCTTTACCTTGTATAGGTATACAAGGTAAAGGCAAAGAAACTGCAAAGAAACTAGGTATTTAAATTTGAACCCCATTTTCCTTATCCACATTATGCACGAATATTTATCAGCTTTCTATTTCGAGCATGGCAATGTGAGACTCTATTCCTCCAGAACAAAAAAGTGAATGTTTGTTTATATGGTTCTATGAATAGCACCCTGAGAACAAAATTTGATGGAATTTTCCTTAACAGCCAATTAATGTTCTAATATTTTATAAGGGACTGCATATCCAATCAGCATGTGTGGGTTAATCCATTTATACACTGTAAACAGATTAAAGGGTCAGAAACTTTTTATTACAAAGAGGCTAAGTTAACAGTCTCATAGACTTTGGAGAGGCCTGCGACTGCCTTGATACTTATACCTTTATAGAGGTGACTCCTTTTCTCAATATAATTCCTCCCATAGTTATTAGCAGAACCACAATTGTTAAAGCACCTTGACCCTGGAGAGTGGGTTCCACATACATTTAACTAAGGCTTGTTCCTTCATTTCGAGCTAGGAGTCCTTCTTCTTTTTTTTTTTTTTTTTTTTTTTTTTGTTAAACAAGCAAATCGCCCCTTCATGTTTAATTTAGGGATCTTTCATTTAGATTTCAAAAGTTTAATAGGTAAAAATTGTTTGCTTGGGATTGACTTTTTGTTTTGAGAATGGCAGTGTGGTCTGATAATCTTTGTTAAAAAGAAAGTGTGTGCTTATAAATGATATTTTTTCTTGAGCAATAAAATGAGTGAAGCCAGTTTGTGCTAGTTTGGTCTTTAGAGGTAAAGTTTAATCTGCTTATATTTTGCCTTCCTGGTACCTTATTTCCCCCCTTTTATCTAAATGTTAATTACATGTTTAAATAAGGACTTTCAGTTTTCATTGTTTTAATATTATTGACATCACTAGGTAATTGTAGGCAGGTGTTGGGCTGCAGATTTTCTTCTGACCTGAAGGTGGCACTGTTGCTTCTTCAGGCTGAAAGGAAACCACTGGAGACTAGGCTGACCCCTATTATGTGTTCCAGGTAGCCATATTGGAAAGGCTGGCATCTCTTATTGGATGTTGAAATCTTTGGCACAGATGTGCTTAAAAATCTGATTCTGCATCATACAGTGCGCTTGCAGTGTGGAAGCAGGTCACAGAGGGAGCCCTGCTTATTGGGGAGATAGGAGCAGTGGGTGGGAGAGGTACCTGACCAGGAAGGAAAAGTAGGTTTCCCCTTAACGTGTATCTCTTCTGTCAGCTTTATGGAATTGTCTCCCAGCATCAGCTGGGTAAACATCAAGAGATCTCAGGGCAACCCAGTGATCTCGTACCACATCCAAGGAAAGCGCTCTGCAGGAATTCTTTGGTCTGTAAGCTCATATTCTATTGCTATTGAAAAAGTGCCTTGTTGACAAACATTACTTTGTCGTCACCCGCAACACATGTGGTATCATTTATGTAAACTACCTTACTTTTGTGATCATTAAAATTTGACTACTTCCATCTTTGGAATAACCTGGTTAAGCCCCACTGACATGCCTCTTTATGCAATGTAGGCAGATCGTGACTAGTGGGAGAGGCCAGCAGGGTGTTGTACACAGAAAACCTCACAAAACCCTGCCTCAGTAGGCCTTTCAAGTTCCCTCAGACCTGGTGCAAGCAATAGGCTGGCTCTTGAGGGGACTTTTGCAAGTATCCCAATGCCTTGATGGAAAGCTATCAGCTCAGAAGTGGGTATTCCTAGGCAAACTGCAATTGCCTGCAGACTGCCCTAGGCAAAACCCACATGTGATGCTGAGCCACCATGATTGAAAGCACTAAAATCCAGTGAATGAAAGAGGCAGTCCAGGAATAGTAAGGCTAGGGAGGAAAGGGCTATCTGATGCTCGACATCAATTAGCCAAGATACTAGGTGGACTCTATTGAACTTGCTGCAGCTTCATATGCACACTGAGAAGATCACGATATGCAAGGACACATATACTGTACATCCTTCATGGTTATAATATTGACCTCAAGTCTCTGCAGTCTCCCATCTTGCAGTAGGAACAGATGTACTAAAGCACTGGAGAATTACGGAGAAATTCCATCAAGCACTAGCTATGTGTGAAGGTGACCTAGTAAGACTTTCCTTAAGCGGTTCCCAACCAGCGCACGCCGATGTATGTCGGCAGAATGGCACGGGCAGGCATATTGGCGTACAGGTACGGTCAATCCTTAATGCCGCCCTGCCATCGCGAGCACACTGCCGGCGGTGCGCTTGCGTGCCGGTCGGGACCCCGTGAGTCCGGTCGCGGGTCCCGCGGGCTTGATCGCCGCGGGCATACCCGTGATTGTCTCAAGGGGTGGCTGAATGGAGAAATGCCATTGTAAACAGCATTTCCCCATTCTGCCTAGCAACTAGTGACGCTGATCTCTGCTCCATGTGATTGGAGCAGAGATCAGTGTTGACTAAATGAAAGCCCAGCCCCCACAGTTAGTAACACACCCCTAGGAACACTTGACCCCTACACTGCCACCCACTGGTTAACCCCTTCACTGCCAGTGTCATTTACACGGGAATCCCTGCATTTATATAGCATATAATTGCTGTATAAATGACAATGGTCCCAAAAATGTGTAAAAAAAAAATGTCCGATGTGTCCGCCATAATGTCGCAGTCACAATAAAAATCACTGATTGCCATTACTAATAAAAAAAAAATAATAAAAAATTCATAAAAATGCCATAAAACTATCCCTATTTTGTAAATGCTATAGCTTTGGCGCAAACCAATCAATAATCGCTTATTAACAATTTTTTTTTTTTTTTTTTTTTTTACCAAAAATATGTAGAAGAATACGTATCGGCCTAAACTGAGGGAAAAAAAAGTTTTTTTATATATATTTTTTTGGGGGATATTTATTATAACAAAGTAAAAAATTAGTTTTTTTTTCAAAATTGTCGCTCTATTTTTGTTTATAGCGCAAAAAATAAAAACCGCAGGGGTGATCAAATACCACCAAAAAAATCTATTTGTGGGAAAAAAATGAGGGAGCCACGTCGCACGACCGCGCAATTATCAGTTAAAGCGACGCAGTTCCGAATAGCAAAAAGTGGTCTGGTCTTTGACCAGCAAAATGGTCCGGTCTGTAAGTGGTTAAAGAAAACCACACACTCTGTTAAAAATGTGTTCATGCAAGAGAAGTTTTATCCTGCTCCTTCACTATTCCTTGCCGTTACAGTTGAAAACAAACATCTATTTGACATCACTAACAATTCTACTATGGCCAACTTTACTTCAACCAAACTGGGAGACATGCTCTTGTGTATGGAAAGTTTCAGACAGTCCCCAGAACAGATCTGAGGGGGGGAGCACTAAAAGGCAGCTTAAAGAAAAAACACATTTTATTGCAGTATGTTGTACCTCAAAGTGTTTCAAAGCTGCCATTATTTTGTTCCTTCTGAAAATGGTGGTTGCCTAGTTTTTATCCTGACTCAAGGGCATCAGTATATTGAGTGGCTGACCTGGAAAATGCATGTGATTCAGGATAGTGAAGTAAAGTCCTTATGAGTATAATAGATTAGCCCCTGGATTTACCAAAGAGTAAAATTAGAAATCAAGGGTACCATCATCTAGAACAATTATATGCAAGGGGACAGTTTATGTAGGGACAGTTGCTGAAGCTGTCCTTGAATGCCTCAAAGAGAAGAAATGGACAATCTCGGCACCAACCAGAGTTTGATTATGTTAAAATAGACATTAATTACATATCAAAACATGTATCACAACATTAAATATCAAAACAACGAAGGAAAATCAATACAGCAATGAAATACTTGTAGACTTCCAAACAGGACGCTGGTTAAAGAGTTTGTTCACAGATTTATGCGATCCTTGACAGTTTTGCATTCAAATGACTGCTTCTTCAGGAGGATAAATCTATACAGTAAGCAGTATTAGGTCAAACAGTCATACAAAATATAAACATCTCATATAGTACATCAGACCACATATGCCATGAGTGCAGAAAACCAGCAAAACCAATAAAACGGGCATAACTGCTTACCAATGACTCTGACAATGCAGATACATCAGCCACCAATGGCTCCCCCCAAGGCGGACATGGGGGATTTGGGCAGAGGGTAATTAATCTGGGTATGTGTGTGTGTGTATATATATATATATATATATATATATATATATATATGTATGTATATGTGTGTATATATATATATATATAATTATTATAGGTTGTAAATCAGCAACTGGACACCCATCAGACAACTAGCCGCCTATGGCATCTAGGGACAGGGGACCAAAGGGGCATCAAATGCACCAAACTCGGAGATGAGGGGGGGGGGGGGTTTAATGGGGAAGAGAGGGGAAAAAAGGGGAAGGGTAGGGGGAAAGAAAGGGGGGTTATGCGGGGGGCCTCATAGAAAATGTTTATTAGATGGTTTTGTTTAAACCTGGGGGAATGGTTGCACTGAGATTTTCAATCTACACCATTTGCAATATAATCCTATCCCAGTCTCCCCCTCTTGGGCTTGAACAACCTCTAAGATGAAAAACCTCACTGCCATTAAGTCAAATTTGTTGTGCAAACCAATATGACGGCCTACTGTTGCCAGAGTAATATAAGTGGTCTCCTATCCTTTGGCAAAGTTTGCCGATAGTTTTGCCCACGTAAAACGCATTACATTTACAGGTCATCAAGTAAATCGCCCCCATTGTACCACAATGTGAGGGAGTGCAAGAAACCAAGGTTTCCCCATTGGGCGACAAGTATTTAGTACCCTCAAAAATCCATGGGCAGCGGGGACATTGGCCACACTGGAAGGTACCGAGTGGTCCGACCATGGGTTGTCGAGGGGTCCTACAATGGCTGCTAGTGAGGCGGTCTCTAAGAGAGGAGGCTCTCCAGGACACAAGTTTGGGAGTAGATCTTGCATGTCTGTTAAGCACATGGTGGTTAGTGAGGAGGTGCCAATGTTTGGACACAATCTCCCTCAACTACTGGTCATGAGCAGAATATCTTGTAATGAATTTGGTATCAGCTTGTTGTGGTTTGGGGGTATGATAGAGCAGCAAATTTCTAGTACGTGCTAAGGCTTGATTGAAAGCCTTCCTTAAATTAGTGCAAGGGTATTCCCTTGCGAGAAAGCGCTCCCGCGGTTCATTGGCTTGTATTCTAAAATCTGATTCCATCGTACAGTTCCTCCGCAGATGCAAAAAATGTGCATACGGTATACTACATATCAAAGATTGTGGATGGGCACTAGAGGCATGCAGGAAGGTGTTTCCAGCCGTGGGTTTGCGATAGAGATCAGTTCCAATGGTTCCATCAGTATGTTTGACAATAGTCAGATCCAAAAATGGGATCTGCCTATCATCAAAACTGAAAGTGAAGTTCAAATAAATTCATTGACATTGAGTGAATGGATAAACTCCAGGATCAAGCCCCTAGTGCCCATCCACACTATAAACAAATTGTCAATATATGTGTACCATGGTAAAATATGATAAAAAAAAAAGTGCTCTTCAGAGGTTATAGCTTGTTCCCAACCACCTAGGTATAAATTGGGGTGCATGAGGTCCCCATAGCAATTCCTTGAGTCTATAAATAATATTGACTATTGAGGATTGCATAAATCTGTGAACATACTCTTTAGACAGTAACCTGTTTAGAAGTCCACAAGTATTTAATTTCTATATTGATCTTCCTTTTATTTTTTTGATTTTTAATGCTTTACATGATTTTATATGTAATAAACTAATATTTTAACATAATCAAACTCTGTGGTTGGTGCCGAGATAGTCCATTTCTTCCCTTTTGAGGCCTTAGAGGACAGCTTCCGCAACTGTCACTACATCCCTCCTTTTTTTTTTTTTTTTGCATATGAAGTCCTTATGAAATAGGAAAAGCACAAGTTTAAACATAACAAGTATATACAGCTAAGAAGCATAGCTGTACAGAGACCCTATTATACTATGTATATTAGGAATCCCTGCAAATTAGAGGTTTTAGCAGAATGTAACCTTGAGGCTAGATTTTTAAATAATGTAGAGTCACATTTAGGACTCGTTTAGACTTGCCGTTGGGGGGAGGGGGTAAAAAAAAACCTCAGTTGTGCTTTTACTGCTAGGGGTGTTTACATGCTAAGGCACAATTGATCCCTCCTGTTGCATTCAACAGGCGGTGCCACTGCCAAATGCAACCCATTCAAGCCAATGATGCTGTGCTGCAACCTTGTGGAATGCATGCAGTTGCAGCACAGTAGTGTTGTTTTTACATGGTTAAAACGGCCAATGAGGAGGTGACATGAAATCTCCTCGCTGCCTGTCAATTGCCTCAAAGTGATCCGCCCGCAGATCACTTTTAAAAGAAGCGGTAATCTTACTTCACATCCTAAACCTAGCCTTGGGAACATTTTATAATATGCTATACTAAATTTGTTTTCACATGCATTTTTGAAGCATAAGTTCACCTTTTGCAGGTAAACTTTTTTTTTTTTTTTTTTTGGAGCCTATAAAGCATCTGCTGATCATGGATGCAATCTCAGGCTCCTGCGGACTGTCAGCATAGCTGTCTGCCTGTACCTCATACGGGCAGGCAGTTACTAAATGACAGGATCCATGAACTACCTAGAGTGCCCATCAGCACTCTGGTAATTCATTGGGAACGACAAGCCATAAGCCGCAATTACTAATGGTATTTGTAGTTCTCTGGAGCCCTGCACGGCCGCATTTTTTTTGTTTTGACAGCGGGTGCCGAGAGAAGATCTCCGGCCCACTGTCACAACAGGAACTTTGGGAAAGGGGGCTGCCCAGTTAGTAACATGCTATATGTTGCACCCTAAATATGGGTGTAGCATGTTGCGAACGATGAACATATCCTTTAACAAACGCATTGAAGCAAGAGATTGTAAATAGCAGCATGCATTTGCATTATGGAAACTCTCTATTTAATACTAAATGACTTGCAAAATATGCACCACTGCACCCAAAAACCCTACATACAGCATTTTTCTAGACTTCACTGCAGTACAATGATAAAAAATGGACTTTACATTATTATATCGTACACAGAATGCATATACCAATGACACAATCCCTGGAATTCATACAGACAGATTCTGCAAAAGTGTCCTGCAGTTGTTCTGTTTTGCTCATCTTGTTCAATTAATATCCATTAGGTGCGCCACCCCTTACTTGGCACCTACTTCCTATGAGCCAAGTTGGAAGGAACTCTAGGGTCCATTTATGAAACAGAAAAGCTGTGATCCTCAGGATCAAGACTAATCTCTCACATTTTTGTAAATACTTTATTATATCTTTTCATGTGTCAACACTGAAGAAATTACACTTTGCTACAATGTAAAGTAGTGAGAGCCCATTCACACAGGGGCAACTCCTGATCCGACTTCAGGTCGCCCCTAGTCGCCTCAGGTCGCCTCAGGTCGGACAACATTTAAAAATCAATGTAAGTGAATGAGAGCCGTGTTAATGCACACTACTGAAGTCGCTCCGACTTCAAAAAAGGTTCCTGTACTACTTCTATCCGACTTGTAGGCGACCGGTACCCATTGATTTCAATGGAGGTCGCCTCCAAGTCGGATCTCTGTCTATACGGAGGCGACTTTGACAGAATTATCAGCTCTCAAGAGGGAACTCCACGGCAAATTTCTGAAAAAAATTTGGCGTGGGTTCCCCCTCCGAGAGCATACCAGGCCCTTAGGTCTGGTATGGATTCCAAGGGGAACCCCCTACGCCGAAAAAACGGCGTGGGGGTCCCCCCCAGATCCACACCAGACCCTTATCCGAGCACGCTACCCGGCCGGCCAGGAAAGGGGGTGGGGACGAGCGGGCGGCCCCCCCCCTCCTGAGCCGTACCAGGCCGCGTGCCCTCAACATGGGGGGGTGCCTTGGGGGAGGGGGGGGCGTGCGGCCCCCCCACCCCAAAGCACCTTGTCCCCATGTTGATGAGGACAAGGGCCTCTTCCCGACAACCCTGGCCGTTGGTTGTCGGGGTCTGCGGGCGGGGGGCTTATCGGAATCCGGGAGCCCCCTTTAATAAGGGGGCCCCCGGATACCGGCCCCCCACCCTATGTGAATGAGTATGGGGTACAATGTACCCCTACCCATTCACCTGTGAAATAAAGTACAATAAAACACACAACACAGAGAAAAAGTATTTTATTGCACAGCCGGGGGTCTTCCGTCTTCGGGGGTCTTCTCGCCGGACTCCTCCGCTATGTGTGTGTAGCTCTTTTGCCAGCGGAGGAGTCCGGCTTTCTTCCTCCCCGCCGCCGGCCTCTTCTCCCGACTTCGGGGGTCTTGTCCCCCTCTTCGGTTCTTCTGCCGGGCCACCGCGCCTGGTCCGGTGGCCCGGTCTTCTGTCGCCGTCTTCCGTTCTTCTGTCGCCGCCTTCGGTTCTTCTGCCGGGCCACCGCGCCTTCTTATAGCTCTTTTACAGGCGGTGGCCCGGTCTTCCGTCGCCGTCGCCGCCGCCGCCGCCGCCGCCGCCGCCTTCCGTTCTTCTCCTTCTTCTTCTCCTGGAGATGTTGACTCGACGAGCTCTCCGGCCACAATGCCAGGGACGCGCTCCGCTGCCTCTTATATAGGGACAATGGGGCGGTGTCACATGGGTTGATGTCACATGGGTTGGTCACATGGGTTGATGTCACATGGTAAGGGGGCGGGGTCACCATGTGACATCAACCCATGTGACCAACCCATGTGACATCAACCCATGTGACACCGCCCCATTGTCCCTATATAAGAGGCAGCGGAGCGCGTCCCTGGCATTGTGGCCGGAGAGCTCGTCGAGTCAACATCTCCAGGAGAAGAAGAAGGAGAAGAACGGAAGGCGGCGGCGGCGGCGGCGGCGGCGACGGAAGACCGGGCCACCGCCTGTAAAAGAGCTATAAGAAGGCGCGGTGGCCCGGCAGAAGAACCGAAGGCGGCGACAGAAGAACGGAAGACGGCGACAGAAGACCGGGCCACCGGACCAGGCGCGGTGGCCCGGCAGAAGAACCGAAGAGGGGGACAAGACCCCCGAAGTCGGGAGAAGAGGCCGGCGGCGGGGAGGAAGAAAGCCGGACTCCTCCGCTGGCAAAAGAGCTACACACACATAGCGGAGGAGTCCGGCGAGAAGACCCCCGAAGACGGAAGACCCCCGGCTGTGCAATAAAATACTTTTTCTCTGTGTTGTGTGTTTTATTGTACTTTATTTCACAGGTGAATGGGTAGGGGTACATTGTACCCCATACTCATTCACATAGGGTGGGGGGCCGGTATCCGGGGGCCCCCTTATTAAAGGGGGCTCCCGGATTCCGATAAGCCCCCCGCCCGCAGACCCCGACAACCAACGGCCAGGGTTGTCGGGAAGAGGCCCTTGTCCTCATCAACATGGGGACAAGGTGCTTTGGGGTGGGGGGCCGCACGCCCCCCTCCCCCAAGGCACCCCCCCATGTTGAGGGCACGCGGCCTGGTACGGCTCAGGAGGGGGGGGGCCGCCCGCTCGTCCCCACCCCCTTTCCTAGCCGGCCGGGTAGCGTGCTCGGATAAGGGTCTGGTGTGGATCTGGGGGGGACCCCCACGCCGTTTTTTCGGCGTAGGGGGTTCCCCTTGGAATCCATACCAGACCTAAGGGCCTGGTATGCTCTCGGAGGGGGAACCCACGCCAAATTTTTTTCAGAAATTTGCCGTGGAGTTTCCCCTTGAGCTCATTCTCTGCTTGGCCGCGGCAAAAGTCGCCTGGCCTGGGGCGACTTGTAAGTCGTCCCAAGTCGCGCTTGAAGTCATCACAAGTCGTTTTGAAGTCGTCCCAAGTCGCCGCTGTCAAGTCGTGTCCAAGTAGCCTGATCAAGTCGCCTACAAGTCGTGTTGCCCCTGTGTGAATGGGCTCTGAGAGTACAGCTTGTATAACAGTGTAAATAATCTAGGCAAATATTTTTGATCAGTGAAATTCCCCTAAAAATGGATAAAGCTATTAGCTGAAGATTCACCAGGTGTTTCTTGGAATTAAGTTCAATTATACAGTTTTTTGGATTTTATTGAAATTCCAATTTTTTTTTTCACATTTTTTTCATGTTTTTATCACAATAGTGTGAATGGGACTCTTGGTTTTATTTAATCTATGAACATTTGTGGTGAGGCACAAGTGACGACACTATTTATTTTGTAGCACTTTATTTTACGATTTTGTATTATGCTTTGCAACATTATTTCATTTGAAGTTTGAGCACTGTATTTGTGGGAGAATTATACTTCCCACTTTTTTTTTTATTTTAGACATATTGACACTTTGAAATTACTCCACTGTGAAAATCAGTTGTAGTAATCGGATACAAATAAAAAAGAATAATAATAAAAGAAAGCTCGCCAGTCTTTCACAGTTGGTCCTCTACCATAACCAATTTGCATGCACATTCTAGGGCAGGGGTCCCCAACTACCGGGGGCAGCATGAGAGAGCAAGGCGGGCAGGCAGATGAGAAAGCCGGGGGGGATCAGAAGCGAGTTGGTGGGCAGAGATGACATCATTGCTCTTCCGCCCTCACAGTGCAGGCCTCTTAAGTTTTGGAGGTACGGTGGGGAGCAGAGAGATGACATCATCTGTCACTGCCTGCCCCGCATTTAACTCTTTGTGGCAGACAGCACTCTGGTGGCAGTCGGGTGACATTCCTCATCTGGTGGCAAGCAGCATAGCAGGTGACATTCCTCATCTGGTGGCAGGTGACATTCCTCATCTGGTGCCAGGCAGCTTGGCAGGTGATATTCCTCATCTGGTGGCAGGTGGCGTGGCAAGTGACACACTCAGGGCTCCCACTGATTCTGCATTATGGTGAGTTGTAATTTTATATTACAATGTAATAATAGAAACAATGTGCTTCAATCATCATGACACCATATCAACCATAGTGCCAGGATGATTGAAGCACCAACACCAGCCACTGCCCCCAACAAATTGTCTGTGCAAAACTAAGGTTATGGGGAAAAAGGGGGTGAAAGAAAAGGAATAAGAAGGAAAGGAAGAAAGGCTGGAGAAAGAAGATGGGGGATGGAAGGGGAGGAAATGGGTAGTGGATAGAGGGAGTTTCCTCACCACCTATGGGTTTGCAGGAAGGCACCAATGGTTTAAAGGCTCAGGGATTGAGTGTTTGAAATTCAGAGTTTCTAAAGCGATTGCGGCCAAATTTTCATTTAACATAGTTCCATTCATTCATGCATGAACTTCTGTGACATTTACTATGGGTAATATTCAGGAGCTGGCCATCTAATGCTGCGTGGCAGCAAATATAAAGCTGATAAGTTTCGCTGCAGAGCTCAAAGCACCCTCAAGGAGTTTGTTCAGTAGCGCCCTACTCGTCAAACCTTTCCCTGCGCTAATCTCTTTGCCTATTTGGTGAATACCTGCCATAAACTCTGACATACAACTTGCTGCAGGCCTGTCCAAATGATGCAGGAGACCCTAAGGTTCCCAGTCAAGATGGCCGACTGAAGTCTTGCAGGGTCCGGTCAGATAAAATTGCTTCTCAAATATACTAACCGCCACCCTAAGGGGCCATTTTCCTTATTAGACCCCTCTCCACTATTAAAAGTGGTACAGTGCCACCTAAAGGATGGAAGAAAACCTAAACTTTCCTACAAGGGGCTGATGTGAGCATACAATGGTACAGTGTCGCCTACATGTTGGAAGAGAACCTACACATGCCTACAAGACACTGCTGCGAATGCACCATATGTAAAATGCTGCATCCATTGATGGACCCACATCCATACCTGCAGTAATATCATTAGCAGCCAATAAGCAGCAGCTGCTGGAAAAGATCTTTCTTTGCTGCCAGTTCCATTTTAACGCAGACAAATAAAATCTAATATAACACTTGGCATTCAATGAATGGAAAATGAATTCTTTGTATCTATACATTTTCTATGAAGGAATATTCTGTATGTGACCTCACATAATAAGACCACAAAGCCCACTACCAAACAATGAGCAGATTTTATAAATCTTTTGGATGGATTCTGACTCAACAGTAAAGCACACTGACTTCCTGCCAACTGATTGAGTCTTGACGTCTATCTTCCGGAGACTGTATGGTCCAGGAAATGGGAAGTTCTGTTCACTCAGAGATAAGTGAACAGCTGCAAACCAGTAGTCGAGCGTGCTAGCAAACAAAGAACCTGCAACAAATTTCATTTTCCTTTGTTTAGATCCAGGAGAATACACAGCATTGCTCACAAGGACAATTGTCTGTTCACAATAACTAAATTCAAGAGAGTTTGGGGAATTCCCTTTTTTGTAAAATGCCACATTTCAGCTTTTTACACATGGCAGAGATATGTACGATGCATTGCAGACAGGGGGAAGCAGAGCTCTAGCCATAGCAACAAGTTAACGTTTTCATGATGGCAAAATTCTGTGTTCCACAAAGTAACAAAAATGCTTTAAAGTATAACTTTTTTTAAATTTTGGATAGGGCAGAGAGGGATTAGGACACCTCTCAACTTTTTACTGCTGTCAGTGCCTCCATTAGGAAGATTCACCCTCTCTATATGTCAGGACAGAAATAGAGGGGACATCTTCCAATGGGACACTAGTGCTGGTGACCTGGAGGTCCCCAAGGAATTTCCTTACTTTGCAGGGATTTCTTCTCATTTTCTGTTTTGGCTATGAAACACAAATGGAAAAAATATGACATGGGTTATAACCCTCCAATACTATATCCAAAAGAAAAAAAATTGCCTTTATCTCTACCTTATCCTTAACCCCTTCCCGCAACTGCATATATGCGGCCTCACAGAAATGGGTCTTTATCTGTGAGGCATACCTATGCATACCTATCTTTGTGCCCGCGTGCTACCAGCACAGAGACTGGGCTCTCACAGAGAGCCCCAGGTCTTGTACTAACGATCGGGACTCCGGTTCCCAGTCATCTGATCTGAGGCTATCACAGTGATCAGTTTTCTGAATGAAGCGAAATATACATTGTATCATTCTCTCCTTGCAGGGGAGAAAGATGTAAATAAACAAAATTGTGTAAAAAAAAATAATAATAATGAATAAAAAGTAAAAAACAAAGAAAAAAATAACTAGAACAAAGATCGATCTAGGTCAGTATCAGAGTTACCGTATTTATCGCCGTATAACATGTACCCCAAGTTTAGGAGGGAATGTAATAGAAAAAAACTTTTAGGAGGGAAGTTTAAGGAAAAAAACTTACATTTAAATGCCCATCAATGCAGCCTTGTCAGTGGCATTTGCAGCCTTCCATTGCAGCCCTGTCAGTCATTTGCAGCCTTCTCTGCCGCTTTCGGGTACTTTCAGCCACACTCGGCCATTCTCGGCGGCTTACGGCTTTCCGAAAGCCGCCGAGAACAGCCAAGTGCGTCCAAAAATAGCCGAGAACGACCGAAGCTAGCCAAGAATGGCTGAGTGTGGCCGAAAATACCCGAAAGCCACCGAGAATGGCAGAAAGGCTTACAAACAGCGGGGGATTGGCGTATAACACGCACCCCCGATTTTCCCCGATATTAGGGGGAAAAAGTGTGTGTTATACGCTGATAAATACGGAATGCTGCGTACACATGACCGGACTTTCCGGCAGAAAAGGTCAGATGGAATCATTCCGTCGAATATTCCAATCATGTATGGGCTTCATCTGACTTTTTTCTTCAAAAATTCAGACGGACCTAGAAATAGAACATGCTTTAAATCTTTCAGACAGAATCAATTTCTATCGGGAAAACCATTCGTCTATATGCTGGTCCGGACCAAATACGACGCAAAGGGCAGCTATTGGCTACTGGCTATTGAACTTCCTTTTCTAATACCGTTGTACGTCATCGCGTTAGAAACAAACGGACTTTGGTGTGATCGTGTGTGGGCAAGTCCGTTCAGTCGGAACTCCGTCACGAAGACGGTCAGAGTTTATTCTGATGGAAAGTCCGGTTGTGTGTACACGGCATTAGAGTTGGGGTCAAAGGGCAAAGTCAGGGTCAGTATATTTTATATAGGATCTAAAAAAATAATTTTATTATCAATATCAGTGTGTTTTAGGCCTGGTTCCCACCTATGCATTTTTTAGTGCATTTTCAGTTTTGCAGAAACACACTACCGTCCAATTAACATGGTTTCCTATGGATGTTGTTCACATCTGTGCATGTTATGGAAAGGGCCAAGCATTTTTTTTTTTGTTTTTCTTTCTGGCTTTTGGTTCCATAGACTTCAATGGATCAAAAATGTGTACTGAAAAATGCAAAATGCACACTATTGTTTCTAGGCCCTATTATGGGTACAAATAACATACACATATGTGGTATTAGTGTGATCGTCAGGAGCAGGAGAATTTATTTTGGGTTGTTCTTTGATGGTAGGTTATGGTAATGGCAAGAAAAAGCTAAATTTTTTTTTTTACTATTTTGGGCCAGTTTTCATCAGGAGATATGTTACCATTTACCACCAAAAGAAAGCCCAATTTGTCCCGACAAAAACAAGGTATAATCCATCTGGATACACAAAGTAGTTGCGATAATAGGTCCTTTTTTATTACCGTATGTCAAAGTTGCAAAATTGTGTTCAGACGTTAACATTTGTTTTACCCTCAGTCACTAAGGGGGTTAAAGAAAGAGGAAGGCCACCATTGATGACCTCTTTCTGAAAATACCAGCTGTCTGGCTGTCATGTTGATCCTCTTAATTTAACATGTTGAATCATTAACCCAGAATAAGTATGTAGACCATAGACAGCGGTGCCTGTCTTTTTGAAAATATCTCCTAATCCGTGTAGGTTTAGGAGATATTTCTTGGACCTACAAGTAAGCCGTAATCTAGGCTTACCTGTAGGTCAAAGTAGTTTGTAAGGGTTTACAACCACTTTAAGGTTCCCTGAATGAATAATATGGTAATGAAAAGTTCACCTAATAAAAGATACAGAATGAATGGCACCGCAGAGCACCAATGCACAGAACGTGTGTTGCCACAGTACAATAAAATGAACGCAGCCCAAAAGTACTAAACTAAAGTTCCACCCTGAAAAACTGCCAAAGGCAACAGCTTTTGGCAAAAAAAGATATGCAAAGAGATATGTGGAGAATAAACCTGGAACCTGGATGCCTGGAATAATGCAACTCCTAGGCATCTACATATGTGGCCATCCAATGGCCTTAGGAGGATCTCCGTGGGACCCTCGCAAGGGAGATCCTTTTAAAATTACTTAACTCTGTGCCTTTGATTTCAAAATTTTCTGAGCTTTGGAGCCATAGCAAGCCTACAGTAAGTAAGTAAGAGTAATGTCAGATCCTGTGTTCTGCATATTTATTCCTTGTGTGTGACTTGTGGCCCATAAACACGATCAGAAAATATTACGAAAAATACAGATTGCAAAGCGGTCTTATGATAATGTGATAGTTGGTATACAACTTTCAAGAGACAATCACGACAGTTCATCTGATATTTTCTGATCAGACAAGCACAAAAACTTTTCTTGTACGATATCAGATCGTATGATTTTCATTTAAATCAGTACAGTCAGGGCCGTCTTTAAGGCAGGGAAAAAGGGGCAGCTGCCCTGGGCCCTCTCATTGTTGTGGGGCCCAAAATAGCTGCCTCATACTTGCCAACTATCCAGGTTTAAATTCCCTCATCCCTTGAAGTTTTAGTCCTGTGCTGTGTCCCGATATCACAGGGTGAAGTGCTGGTACTAATTCTGCCCAGCTCTGCCCTATTGTTGTGTACAGATGACTCACCTGCAGACCCTGTGTTTACATGTAAATAACCGGCATTCATATGTAAATAGAGGTGACAATACTAAGTAAATAGCTGCGGCCGGCGGCATTGATATGTAAATAAAGGTGGCATTCATATGTATATCATGCTCCCCTGCTGTGAGGAGGTGATGTGCTGTAACCTCTAGCAACTAATCAGTGAGCCGCAATGTGTGCTGTAACCTCTAGCAACTAATCAGTGAGCCGCAATGTGTGCTGTAACCCCTAGCAACCAATCAGTAAGCGGTAATGAAATGCTATAACTGCTGGTAACCAAACTGCTGCCTGATCGGATACAGTAAACTGATTTTAAGTCTAGCTGCTCTTTATTGTATGTCTCAGAGCAGGTAGAGAGGGAAATTGCATTTGTGGGGGGGGGGGGCCCAAGAAAGATTTTGCCCAGGGTCCAATCAATATTAAAGATGGCCCTGAGTACAGTTGTCATTAGAAAATACACTACAACATATTGGTGGTTATTTACGAAAGGCAAATCCACTTTGCTCTGCAAGTGCAGTTGCTCTAAATCTAAGGGGTAGATCTGAAATGAGTGGAAACTCTGCTGATTTTATCATCCAATCATGTACAAGCTAAAATGCTGTTTTTCATTTTCCTTGCATTTCCCCCTTGGATCTACAGTGACTTTATTTCCAAGTGCAAAGTGGATTTTCCTTCAGTAAATAACCCCCATTATTTAACTTTTTTTAATTCTGTCGTACAAGAATTTTTCGTCACCTTAGTAAACTCTTCACTTTCTATATGAGACAAGCATACAAAAAAAAAGACGATCATTCGTTCGATAAGCTCATTGTGTGTACCAGGCTTTAGTTTTCGTTTACATGGGGCGCACTATGGCATGCACCCATGCGAGGGCGTGTTTACCTGCACAGGGATGCAAAGGTGTTGTGTGCATCCCTGTGCAGGAGGTTCCTTAGAAAGCTGTTGGATCAGCATGACACAGTCAACCTGCAGGGTTTTAGAGGGACAGATTAACAATGACAGCCTTTTCAGGCTTCTGTTCTGCTGGATTAGGGGTTCTTGATGTTTTAAATATCCCTTCTAAACACATCTTTTATTGCTCCCTAATAAATGTGTTTACAAGCGAGAGTTTTCCAGACCCGGAATTATACACCTGCTGATCAGCAGATGATACGTTATAATTTAGATGATAATTGCTAGGTCCAGGGAAGCTTCCTTCCTCAGCACACAGGGAGGGGTGGAGAAAAGCGGATAAGAGGACAGATAATGGTAAACAGAGGATGGCTGCTTTTACCTCTGCTGGGTTTTGTTTTATTTCGAAATGAGTACAGGAGATATAGCTGATTTTTTTTTTTCTCTTCCTGATCAGGATTTCCCAGTTGATTCTGAAATAACAGACTTCAAAGCATGAACCTTATATGACCTACTGGTCTCTTTTTGCTGTCTGACTCATATTTTATTTTATTAAAAGAAATAAAAAGTGGTATCTTGAGAGAGAGAGATACTTTTTTAGCTGTATGGTTTCTAGGCAGTTTGTAATTTTTCAAACAGACATTAATTCAAAATGTATTCTTGGAACTGTATGCATAGGAACCCAAACTGGGCATCTGGCACATACGCGTTGCATGGATATCAAGGCCTCCATGCAGGGGCGGACTGACCATTCGGCCACTCGGGCACTGCCCGAGGGCCCCGGGCCACTAGGGGGCCCCATCAGGGTTGCCAGCCTCAGTAAAACCAGGGACAGTATGTAAAAATCTGTGTTTTTTTATTTTTTTTACATCTGTCTCTGAAATGTCCCTTACTGACATCCTTTTGGTCTAAAAATCCAGAGATTATAGCTGCCCCACCTCTCCAGTACCTTCTCAGCCAATAAAAACATGTCTGTGTATACTGTGTGATTGTATACTGTGTGTGTGTATACTGTGTGGCCCCATAATATCTGATTGCCTGGGGGCCCCCATGAGTTGTCAGTCCGCCCCTGCCTCCATGACATCCAGGGCACAAAGACACAGCTAATGCCACCCCCTCTGCTCTGGTAGGAATCTAAGATTTGAATTATGGCAAGTCAACAATGGGATTTTAAACAGACATTTTGAAGATTTATTTGCTCAATAACTTGTAGAGAGAGGGTTAGGGATGCAGAATACTCAGACAGCAAAAATACCCCAGGCCTTCAAGAAATAACAGAGAGGAGATAAGGACGGTCTGGTGGAGGTGGATAGCTGGTCAGAGGGATGATAGTGATGAGATGGCACTTCTGGCTGCACTTCTGCCAGCACTTTGGTTAGAGGAGAAGCAACTCTGAAGATATAAAAAAAAGGAAAAGAAAGGCACCTCTTAGTGCAGTATGCAAAATTTGGAAAAAAAAGTGCACAAAGGGTTAAAAGACATGATAAAATCAGGAGTCCTTATCTGTGGCATTTGTCCATCCTCAGCGTGGTGGTAGAGAGCAGTGTAGAGTCATCCAGCAGCTGCAAAGCGTTCTCATACGTGTTAGAGAGAGGAGGCAGCAGGTAAGCCTGTATTCACTGCGGGACACACAAGGCTGATAGTGTCAGTAGAGAGAAAGGGGCGGTAGCGCGTTTCGGAGCATGTGCGGCTTCTTCGTCACTGCCCCCTTCCCTCCACTGACACCATCAGCCTTGTGTGTCCCGCAGTGAATACAAGCTTTCCTGCTGCCTGTCCGAGGAATAATAGAAACCAAACTTGCCAGTATCAGCGCTTCCCTGTGCGCCTGCAGGGTAGAGTAGCGCAGCAGCGCAAAGGGGTGCGCAATTCAACGGGTCTGCGCATACGAGTGCGTGATACCACGGGCCAGCGGATGCGCAATGTGGGGCATCTGTGTGGGCACGTGCACGCCCTATCGTGATATCCCCCTGGCGGGCCTATAAAAGGCAGCTCTGCTCCTTGTTTAATTGTTGGTTTGTCTTTTCAGCTTCCAGTGTTCCTGTTCCTAGCTTGTGTACCTGTGCCTACCTGTTGTGACCCAGATCAACTTGACCACTCCTGAATCTCTCCAGTACCTGACCCTCGGCTTGCTTAAGGACTTCTCTACTTGCCTGATCTCTGTGTTTGAACCTCGGCTTACTCTTACTTGCCTGATCTCTGTGTTTGACCCTCGGCTTACTCTAAGGACTTTGCTATTGCCTAACCCTCATGTTTGACCCTCGGCCTGCTCAAAGGACTTCTCTGTTGCTTGACCATTGTGTATGACCCTGGCTTGCCTTAGGACTTCCCCTCTGCCTGGACCTCTGTGTTTGACCCGCGGCCTTCTCATCAGACCCTGCTCCAGTCTCCATCTCCAGATCCAGGTGTTTGAATCCCAGCCGGTGTTCTGCCAAAAACTGTCCCCCCATCGGATAGTGTCTGCCCCGTACTGCACAGGCGCAGCGCTTGCGCAGTACGGAGGATAAGGAGACTCCGAAAGTCTCCGAAGATAAACAGCACCTGCACAATGAGTCCAGGTTCAAGCCCCACCATCCAAGTGGACATACAGTAGCACTTAGTAACAGGGCCCCTCGCGGGCATGCTTCACTCGCCACACTTCGGCACGGCCTTGCTTCACTCTGCAATTTTTTATTCTAACTTGGATGGTGGGGCTTGAAACTGGACTCAGTGCACAGGCGCCGTTCATCTTCGGAGACTTTCGGCATCTCCTTGTCCTCCGTACTGCGCAAGCGCAGTACAGGGCAGACACTATCTGACAGGGATAGTATTCGACACAACGCCGGGCTTCTCTTCAGTCCAGTGTCAAGTCTGCTTGGCACAGTTCTTCTCTCCGCCAGAAGATCACCCCGCAAGCCTCTCCTGCCTGCTGGCGACCTGTGCCTCTCCGTGCCCAATAGCCTTTGTACCACCTTCAGGGGTATAGTGCACTCAGCTGCAAGGGGAGCCGCTCTCTGCATCTCGGCCCTGGTGAGTACCTGGCACTGCCTCCTCTCTCAAAGACATATGAGAACGCTTTGCAGCTGCTGGACGGCTCTACATTGCTCTCTACCACCATGCTGAGGATGGACACATGTCACAGATGAGGACTCCTGATTTTATCATGCCATTTAACACTCAACGATCTTCTAAGTGCTTTTAACCCTTTGTGCACTTGATTAAATTTTCCATACTGCACTTAGAGGTGCCTTTCTTTTCCTTACTTCAAGAAATAACTGTGGCTCATTAAAAGCAGCCTTCTGCTACCAGCAAAGTTGATAGCGGCTGTAACATTTCAGTAACAGACTTCCAATATAAGATAGGCCCTTTGATTCTATATAGCTTCAATAATTGCACAGCACGCTTCTACAGGTATGTAGCAATCTTCTTATTAACTAGGTCTCTGCCACAGGCCAGTTTTGAGTTTTATAGACTATTTAGACTTCCTTCACAGGTCAGGGTAAAATCTCTAAGCTTCTGCCAAAGCCAGTCTAGATTCTGTAGGCCCAGCCGCGTAGTTACCTACTAGCTTGATAAGCCTCTTCCATAGGCCAAATTTGAACACAAACTATTTTTTTTTGGCTTCCCCCAAGGGAAAGGCCTGGGAGGCAAAGGACTAGATCCTGCTAAACAGACATCCTCACCAGTCAAAGCCTGGGAGACCTGAAACCTTCTACAACTACATTCTGTCCAGGCAAAGCCAAGAAAGGAAAAAGCCCTTCTAGATAATCATGCTAAATATCTATCCCCTTCCCCAGCCTACATCACTGGCATGAACCCCTCTGGATTATCAAAGCATAATACATGTTTATAATGCAATGCATTGCAATTTCTCACTCTAAGGCCTCATTCACACAGATGCTTACAGTCATAGCCCATTAATGGGCTGTGTCTTTAAGAGGCAAATTGTTATGAACAGGTAGCCCATTCATGTTTATAGGAATGTAGCATCTGCATTCTGCTGTAATTATGTGATCGCTGATTAAAGTTTTGGACCCATTTTTGGAGATCCTGGTGTGCTGGTGACATTACTTTCTGTAGCAGCTGCATGGACACAGTGAGCCATGTATCCCAATTTGACAGCCGTGCAGAGGGGGTGAGTGACCCGCAACATACTGTACACTTTCTGCATTTGGGGCTGCTCTCCCACACCTGCATGATTAACAAATTGGGGAAAGCAGTTGTGCCTGTGCAGCTGCTGCAATCTCACAGACCTGCCTGTAGGCAACACTTGGCGGCTCCAGCTGCTTAAAGATGTGGCCCATTCGTGGACTACAGGTGTACGCGCCTATGTGAATGAAGCCTAACTACTGGAAAACACTCAACAGCAGCGTGCAGAAGCAATCAATGTTCTGAGAAACTCAACAAACACAGATAACAAAAACAATGCTCGGGCTGACTACAGGCTAGCTGGGACAACACTGCTGTCAATCAAATCCAGTGAAACGGGAGCCGGGGCGGGGCTGAGTCCTCCTGTATGTGTCAAACAGCAACATTCACTCCTCTGTTTGAGTAAACAGTCTAGGGGTTGCCTTTTTTTATTTTATTTATTGCAGATTAACTTGGATGGGGCTTAGGAAAACTATGGGATACTCTGATCAAGTATGAGGGCTCCTTTGCAGCTACTTCTCAGAACAGTCCTTTCAGTAGTAGGACATAAAGTTGACAGCATTGGGACACCATCAGCAATGTTTCAGGCCAGGCAAACCTTATTAGTTCACCAGGAGTCAATGAGGATGGCAAATGTGATCAACTTCTCCAGCTCAGTGGGTATATCTCGGGCTCCTATCTCATCCTTGTTGGTATCCGGGAGACCAAGCAGCCACAAGGGCCTCATTGTTCCACACAACCTCTGCTGCCAGAGTATGGAATTCAATGGCGTAGTCGGCAACAGTTCTCGTACTCTGTTCGATGGACATGAGGCACTTGGCAGCAGAAGCGGAGCGTGCGGGAACGTCAAATACCCTTTTAAACGAAGCCACAAACTCAGGGTAACTCAAGACAAGAGGGTTTGCTCAGGCCAAGGCTCTCTCAGAAAGCAAAGATATCACAAAACCTACTTTGCTTCTGCCCATATGAAACGCCTGGGGCGGTATCTTAAAGTATATCTCAACCTGGTTGAGAAACATTGGACTGTTTCACCCCCAAATTGCTGGGGAAGCAGAGCGGAACCAGACATACCTCTTATAGAGGTAATACTCGAGGCGAGTGCCTGAACAGAGACTGGAGCAGCAGCAGGGTCAGCCTGCAACATATGTTGTATCGGGGCAGCCACAGTGGGAGATTCCAGGTGAGCCATGCAACTCAGGAGCGTTTGTAACGCTATTGGGGAATTGATCCATGTGGTGATCCAGTTCATCCAATCTGGAAAACATATTACCAACAAGTGGATTGACTGCATCTTCTGAATTCATGGGCTTCACCTACTATCAGAAACCATGTATTTTGACTAAGACAGAAGTACAGTTAAATCACACTTGTTTAATAATAAAAGTCAAAAAATTAAACGTAGTCAAAACATAGCCAAAGTTCAGTAACTGGAAAGGATAGTCAGCCAAGCCAGAAGTCAGGAATCAAAGTAGTGGAACAGCAAGCAGGATCCGGAGCCAGAAGGGATGTCAGCAAAGCCAGTCTTTAAACAGGAATGCTGGAGATGTTTCTTGTGATGTTGAAAAAGGCGAAGGCAGAGCTCCTCTGGACTGAATGGCTTAAGTAGGCAGGACTGACGAGCAGGATATCAACAACAGCTGAGTAACTGTGGAGAGAGGTGGGAGCTGGCAATTAGCCAACAGCTGAGCGGCCAGCTCATAGAAGGAAGGGCTGCGCCCAGCCCTGACACTCTGGTAGGTTACAGTCTCATAGAGTTTTGAGGCTTCTGTTGATCAGGAGGAGTGGTGGAGAAGCAGGCCGCCGCAGTGATGCATTTAAAAAATATGTAGTCCTCCAGGCCAAGGGCTGTCACTTTCAAGGTAAAAGATTATCTAGGGAAGAAAACAGACATGGAGAGCTTTTAAGTAGATGATCCAGTGGGTTCCTGGGTCATGAAAATAGAGCACTGGCCAGAACTTGCCCTGTATGCAATTGACCTGCTGGGCTGCCCTGCATACAGCATGCTTTCAGAATGGGCATTCAGTGCTGCTGGAGGTTTTGTGACAGATAAAAGGCGCATCTGTCCACATACTCCGTTGACTGGCTGACATTTGTCAAAATGAATTTTAAGTCGTACTAAACCTTCATACAAAGTGATTTTGTGCAATAAACATTAATTGTGCTGAATTTTGGTATATAAAGTGACTCCTTGCAGAAATGAAAAAATCATTGATTAATTATCACAGTGTATCATATTATGAATAGCCCACTGTATTAAGATGATTTTCAAAGGTGAGACTGACACACGATGCACCCAAAAGTCGTGGTTGAGAAAGATATAACTTCCACTTCTACATACACTGCAGCTTACGGACTCCAAATGATCTCCTTTTACAGGAGATCACACACGCTTGTGGCTTAATACCCAGCCCGGGCCTTTAAGGAATGGAGCGATACTCCCAAAGTCTTCTCAGGTATTTGACCTTCAAAAGCACGTTTTGCGCGTATTTCCAGTTGATCCCCATAAAGAAATGAAAGCTTCCATAGTGTAAAATCTTAAGTGACGCTCAGGAAATGGAACTCCACCCTATAGCCATAAATTGGGGAGGTGGGAATGGCATGTGGAGATTTTTTGACCGCTGGGATCTTTGCAGCCTCCCTGGCGGTATTCCCGAGTCAGGCTTGGGGTGAGATTTCAGTACCAAAAGTGGTAACCCCGAGCCATACATCGCAGGACCCATGTAGAGGTTACTTACCTTGTCCCCTGGATCCTGCGATGTCTCCCCACTGTGATCTGCGAGCCATCGTGTCTCGCTCTGTCACAGTGCCCGGGAACGGAGTTCGGCGCCAAATTCAAAAAGTAAAAAACACAGTATAGATACAGTATTACTGTAATACTGTACTGTACTGTACTGTATCAAATAATTACGCATCCCCTTTGTCCCTAGTGGTTTGTCCAGTGTCCTGCATGCAGTTTTATATTATAAATACTATTCTTTATGCCAGGAAACTGGATATTGTCCATAGCAACCAAAACATGTCAGTTCACGTCAAAAGGGCTTTTAGACCAGCTAGAAAACAGCGATAACAAATCTGAATCATTTGCAGAATTGAGTGTGAGTGATTCGTGGGGATATTCATCATTAAACACTAAAAGTAATGACAGCGACAATTCTGCAACTGAGCAAAGTTCAGTGTTTTTGATTTGATTACATTATTGAATAATTTTTCTTATTCTTATTATATTATTTGTTATAATTATTTATAGTTATTTATTTTATATATATATATATATATATATATATATTATTATGTTATCATTTATGATTTCATATTTCAAACTTTATCATACCCGGGGTGTCTACTAGACTCTTGTTTGGATGGATTTGAGTTATTTCTAAGAATTACAAGCCTACAATATAAAACGCAAAATTTTCATGCAAAATAACGGTACCGCTTTCAGCACCTAAAATCTGAAATAATCATACCGCCAGGGAGGTTAAACAATTTATGGCTATAGGGTAAAGTTCCATTTCCTGAGCATCACTTAAGATTTTACACTATGGAAGCTTTCATTTCTTTATGGGAATCAACTGGCAATATGTGCCATTGAAGGATAAATACCTGGGAAGACGCTGGGAGTATTGCTCCATTCCTTAAAGGCCCAGGCTCTGTATTAAGCCACATGCGTGTGTGATCTCCTGTAATAGGAAAAGAAGGAGATACCCCTAGATTTGGGACTTTGCAGGCACTACCATAATAAAGAAGAAAATTTATAGAAATATACATTTTTATTCAAAATACATATCAAATCAAAATAGAAAAATATATAATGGATGTATATATATGGATACAGAATAAAAACCTGTCAATCACAAAAAAAAGATCTCCTTGAACCAGACGCGTTTCGCAGAAATCTTTTCCTTCATCATGGCTCTTTATGGAGAGATTAATATCTAGGGGGTTGTAGAATACAAATAATTAATAATCAATACAACTACAAACAGATTGTATCCTAGATAATATCCACAATTGTGGTTCACTTATATTTTATTCATTGACAATACATATGAGCATCCACATGGTTAAAAATACGAAGAAATATGCAACCACGCATCTGGCTCCCCACATGCAGCACCCCAATGGTCAGGGCCGTTTTTAAGGCAGGGCAAAAGGGGCAGCTGCCCTGGGCCCTGTCATTGTGGGGCCCAAAGCAGCTGCCTCATACTTGCCAACTATCCTGGTTTAAATTCCCTCGTCCCTTGAGGTTTTAGTCCTGTGCTGTGTCCTAGTATCTCAGTGTGAAGTGCTGCTACTAATGCTGCCCTGCTCTCTCCTAATGTTGTGTACAGATAACTCACCTGCAGACCCTGTTTTTTACATGTAAATTACTGGCATTCATATGTAAATAGTGGTGGCATTCATATGTAAAGGTGGCATTCATACATAAATAACGGCCGCCAGTGGCATTGATATGTATATCATGTGCCACCCGGGGCCATATCCACAGTAATCTCTAGCAACCAGTCAACAAGCAGAAATCATATGCTCTGACCTCTAGCAACTAATCAGTGAGCCGTAATGTGTGCTGTAACCTCTAACAACCAGTCAGTGAGTAATAATGATACACTGTAACCTCTGGTAACCAATCGCAATAGCTGCCTGATCTGATTCAGTAAACTGATTTTGAGTCTAGCTGCTATTTATTGTATGTCTCAGAGCAGGTGGAGAGCGAAACTGCATGGGGGGGCCCAAGAAAAGATTTGCCCAGGGTCCGATCAATATTAAAGACAGCCCTGCCAATGGTCAACTAAAGATCTTCATGAATGACTTAAGGACATATCAAAAAGGGGTTAAACAACCCCAATAGCATCAAAAGACGCTGCGTCCTGAGCTCAGGCACCAGCGATTGTATGGGTGCTGGGGTCCAATCGCAAAAAAACTGTAAGCAGAAGCATATAAGATGATATATGAATAGGGATGGCCGAACGGTTCGCCCGGCGGTCGTTTTGCGGCGAATTTCGGCTGTGCGCCATCCGCCCGATTGGCGGACTATTGCCGCCGTTCGCCCGGCGGACTTCCGTGTTTACTGTGTAAAAGAACTTTGACCTATGATGACACATCCATCATGGGGTACAGGACAGCCAATTGAGGCATTACAGCACATGGACACTTGGACATTCCCCCTAACTTATAAATAGACCCGATCCGGCGGCCATTTTACATTCTTTCGTATGTCACTATAGGGAGAGGTTGCTGTGTGGAGCAGGGAGAGACTGCAGTGACCCAAATCGCTAGCTATTTGGTCCACAAAAGTTCTTTTCAGGACTGGTATAGGTGTTATGCCCCGTACACACGAGCGGACTTTTCGACATCCAAACTCCGACGGACTGAGTCCGTCAGACTATCCGATCGTGTGTGGGCTGCAACGGACTTTAGCTTTGCTAAAGTCTGACGGACTTTAGAAATGAAGCATGCTTCAAATTTTCCCGACGGAACTCCGCCGGACCCGGTCCCCTTCGAAAAATTCGCTCGTGTGTGTGCTACTCCGACGGACTAAAACCGACGCTAGGGCAGCTATTGGCTACTGGCTATGAACTTCCTACGTCGAATCCAGTCGTACGTCATCACGTTCGAATCCGTCGGAGTTTAGTGTGATCGTGTGTGGCCAAGTCCGTTCGGCCGAAAAGTCTGTCAGAACTCCGTCGGAACTCCGGCAGAACTCCTTTGGAAGTCTGTCGGACATAAGTCCTCTCGTGTGTACGGGGCATAAGGTGTAGTTCAGGAAATAGGTTTGAGGCACTGCTGTGCTAGTGATTGTTGCAGCAGCTTGTCTTTTGTCACTGTAGAGAGAGGGACAGGACACTGTGCAGCAGGGACAGTCAGTTTAATCATCAGCTGTTACTATTAGGTCCACAAAAGTCCTTTTCAGGACTGGTATGGTAAAGTAATACAGGATATAGTTTTGAGTGCTATTCAAGTTATTGTTGCAGCAACCTGTCTTTTGTCAGTTTAAATAGGGACAGGCAGGAAGATGTGTGTGGCAGTGAGTGACAGTCAGTTTAATCAGTAGCTGTTACTATTAGGTCCACAAAGGTTCTTTTCAGGACTGGTATAGTAATAGGCGTGTACACGTATAATATTCTTTCTTCCAAATATAGAAAGAATATTATACTTGACTGCTGCCCTTCTGCTGCAGTAGTCCTTTATGAGTATAGGGACTGAGGTACAGTCTGCTAATCATTCACAACCTACTAGTTCCACGAAGGTCCTTATAAGGACTGGTAAGGTATAGGGTACTACAGTACATTGGGTTGAGTGAGGTACAGTCTGCTATTCCTTAAGGACTGGTATAGGTCCACAATATATAGGGTTGAGGTGCACTACTGCTGACTGCTGCCCTTCTGCTGCAGCAGTCCTTTATCAGTATAGGGACTGAGGTACAGTCTGCTAATCCCTAGCTACTAGTTCCACAAAGGTCCTTAAGGACTGGTATAGGTGTACTATTTGGTGTGCAGTATATAGTTGTGTAATATACGTATAAAATACTTGCACATACTTGACTTCCTCCTGGGGCTGCTTATTATGAGGGGCTCCCACCATCCCTGTGCTGTGCTGACTTCCTCCTGGGGCTGTACCTCTGCTGTGCATATTATGAGGGGCTCCCACCATCCCTGTGCTATGCTCATTATGAGGGGCTCCCACCATCCCTGTGCTGTGCTGACTTCCTCCTGGGGCTGCTTATTATGAGGGGCTCCCACCATCCCTGTGCTGTGCTGACTTCCTCCTGGGGCTGCTTATTATGAGGGGCTCCCACTATCCCTGTGCTGTGCTGACTTCCTCCTGGGGCTGTACCTCTGCTGTGCATATTATGAGGGGCTCCCACCATCCCTGTGCTATGCTCATTATGAGGGGCTCGCACAATCCCTGTGCTATGCTGACTTCCTCCTGGGGCTGCTTACGGTGCAGGTGTCAGTGCTGTATATCACGGTGCTGGTGTCAGTGCTGTATATCACGGTGCTGGTGTGAGTGCTTTATGTCACGCTGCTGATGTCAGTGATCTCTATCACGGTTCTGGTGTCAGTGCTGTATATCACGGTGTTGGTGTCAGTGCTTTATGTCATGCTGCTGATGTCAGTGCTCTCTATCACGGTGCTGGTGTCAGATCACTCTATCACGGTGCAGGTGTCATTGCTGTATATCACGCTGCTGATATCAGTGCTCTCTATCACGGTGCTGGTGTCAGTGCTGTATATCACGGTGCTGGTGTCAGTGCTTTATGTCACGCTGCTGATGTCAGTGCTCTCTATCACGGTGCTGGTGTCAGATCACTCTATCACGGTGCAGGTGTCATTGCTGTATGTACCTACCTATCTACCCTGACCTTCCCTCTCCTCCATTGCCTTCATGCGCTCCACAGTCCTGAATTGTCACAATAATTTCACATATAAAAAAAGAATGCTTGTAGTTGTCGATCCCAGATTCACCTCATACATGTGTTATGTCATTGGCCATGTGGTGGGACTATGTTTGCACAGCTAGTAATTATTTTGTGGCTGCAAATTTCACCTGTAGGTTTGCAAAGTTCGTCTCCCATTGAAGTCAATGGGGCCCGCCGCGAACGTTATGGTCCGCGAACTATCGGCCGCGTTCGCGGTCCGCGTTCACGAAACGTCCCGTCAGAATTTCGTCCATCACTATATATGAATATATGGACGTATTGAAAAGGCTATATACAAAACCTACCTAGGTATGAAAATACCAAAATGTACCGGCAGGTGAAATGAACAGTTGTAGAAAGCATAGAAAATATTGCAGACCATCCTAAATATGCTGGAGGTCACAGGAGAGTATATACAAAAAGAAGAGGGAGAGGGGAAATAAAGGCACTAAGACCAAGATGTTAGTACATATCCTTAGGGTCAAAAGACCCCAGAGATGTGAAGTAAAATAGAATATATAATAAAGTCCCACTCACTTTAACACACTTCTTAACGCCAATCTACACAGACTGTCCTCACTGATGCTGTATTTAGTGATGAATGAGCGAGGCTATTATTAGCCCCGCTCATTCAGCCCCAGCTGATTTCAAATTGAAATAGTTTTCTCTGTCAGACCCCTCTACTATCCTGTAATGGGAGATCATTTGATGTGTAGAGGTGGAGGTTATATCTTTCTCAACCACGACTCTTGGGTGCACCATGTGACAGTCTCACATTTGAAAATCATCTTAGTACAGTGGACTATTCATAATATGATACAATGTGATAATTAATCAATGATCTTTTCATTTTTTGCAAGGAGTCACTTTATATACTAAAATGCAGCACAATTAACCTCCCTGGCAGTATGATTATTTCAGATTTTTGATGCTTAAAGCGGTACATTGTTTTGCATGGAAATTTGGTGTTTTATATTGTAGGCCTGTAATTCTTAGGAATAACACACTTAAATGTGTCCAAACAAGAGTCTAGTAGACATCCTGATAAAGTTTAAAACAAATCATACATTATAATATAATAACTATAAATAATTATAACAACTAATAATATAATAATAATAAAAAATATTCAATAATGTAATCAAACCAAAAACACTGAAATTTGCTCAGTCGCAGAATTGTCGCTGTCATTACTTTCAGTGTTTGATGACGGATTTCCCCACAAATCAATATCGATCAATTCTGCAAGTGATTCTAATTTATTATCACTGTTTTCTAGCTGGTCTAAAACTGCTTTTGATGTAAAGGGATACTTTTTAGTTGCTATGGACAATCTCCAGTTTCCAGGCGGAAAGAACAGTATTTCTAGTATAGAACTCTATGCAGGGTACTGGACAAACCACTAGGGACAAAAGGAATGTGAAATAATCCGATACAGTAATTTAATCCGTAAGATTACAGTGTACTGTATGTATTGTGTGTTTTTAACTTTTTGAATGTGGCGCCGTGCTCCATCCCTGTGCATTGCAATGCTTGCAGGGTAACGGAGCTTCACACTGTGATAGAGCTGGCGGAAGACACGGCTTGCACACACAGCGGGGAGGCATCGCAGGATCCTGGGGACAAGGTAAGTAACTTTGCTTGTATCCTGTGGTGCCATCCAGAGTGTGGCTCGGGGTTACCGCTTTTGGTACTGAAAATTCCCCCCCAAGCCATACTCGGGAATACCGCTAAGAAGGTTAATGTTTATTGCACAAAATCACTTTATATGAAGGCTTAGCGACTTAATATAGAAAGTTGTTTATTTTGTGTGCATCTCACAGTTGCAGCTTGGCTTTCTAAAAACAAACATATTTATTTTTCATCCATTTACTAATTCACTTATTTTGATGACAGCGCAGTAATTTTATTTTGTTTCATAATTTGTCAGAATGAATCAGTCCTGGAATAAATGTTATTGGGATCTCGAATCTCTGCAAGACTATCTAAGCTGCCTAGCTCTGTGGGTGTTGATTTTATTTTGTAATTTATCTTTGTTATTTGTTATTGTTATTTATCTTTATCTAAGTAATTTTTGGGAATAGGTTTCATGAGCACAAGACCTGCTTTTCTATAGGGTTACAGTGTGAAGGCACTACCAACACCCAAAGCCTGATTTTTCCACACCTTTTATTATTATCCAAAGTCTGCGAAAGAAACACCATACTTCTAAAAAAATTGGAAATCTTGGCCTGAGTGTAGTATAATATGGTTTCTTCACATAAGGCTTGCTCACTGTGGTGAAAAATTTTGTCATTTCCATCCAAAGGCTTCCAAAAAGACACCAGAATTTATACAAAAAAATCTCTAATCTTGTTCCAAGTGCACTAAATTGTGGCCTCATCATACAGACTGGGTCCCCAAGCCATTGTTTACAAAATAAAGAAAGCTTGCAGGAAAATCAATTAAATGTAATTTTTTTCTTTACAAATGTCAGTTTTGCTGCAGCAGGCACTATGCACGGTGCAGATGCACCACTTTACAGGCAGACTAAGGGACCCCCAGGCACTATATTATATGCCTCTGATGATGTCCCATCGGGAGAAAAACTGTTGTGGAGGAAACCTGTTGCGACCATGCATCAGCCCTTACATTCTTGGTACCGGGTAAGAATTGAAGCTTGACAGAAAAAGAGCTCATTGCACCCTCCTGGGAGATAAACATTTTGCCTCCGACAAGAATGTGAGATTCTTGTGGTCAGTCAAAATGAGAACCTTCGAGGAGATGCCTCCATTCTTCAAGAGCTAAAATGATCGATAACAGCTCTTTGTCCCCAATCTCGTAATTGCAATCCCGCAGGAGACAATTTCTTGGAACCGAATGCCTGAAGCCAATCAAAGAAGGTTGTGTCTCTGTAACTGAGGATAACCAATAACCACCGGATAATGGGGTGATGAAATAAATTGAAATTGGATTATTTGTGGTGAAGAGCCCCTATGGCCATGGTCAATGGAGCAGTCTCATGAGTCACATGAGCAGACAGTAGAGGTATCCCATCAATAGCCTAAATGGCAAGTGGAGTGGCACGAAGCTGCAGTGGAATCGAGTGCTTAGACAAAATAGGCACTATCTATGAACAGGCAATTAGAGCCTGTGTCTCAATGGAAGACTCAGACCAAGAAAGGGTAACTGGAAAAAAGGCTTATCCTTCAGGATAACTGGGGACACAACAATGCCACCTAAAGTCTGTCCCCTACAGGAACTCGGATGCAAGCGTTTCCCAGATGGGTAGGACAGGACTTCAATAAGTGAGCTGCTTGGCCAAAGGGACAATGTCTCCCTCATCCTAAAGGCCCTCTCCTCTGCAGAGAGACGTGTGAAGCCAAACTGCATGGTTTCTACGTCACTGGCAGACTTGGTACCACGAGGCATGGGAGGTGAGAGAGGCAAGGGTGGGACTGTAAAGCTCAGAGCCAAATGTAAAGGAGGTTTCTGCAAGCGCTCCTTAAAGTGACACTAAAGTTTTTTTTTTAACCACTAGAGATCCACTCTATAGCCGAATGACAGCTACAGAGCGGACCTGCATTTCCGGGATGACATCTATTGATGTCGTCCCATGCACGAGCAGCCTGCATGCCTCCTGAAGGGCACATGCAGCGCGCTCTGTGATCAGAGTGTCAATGACAGCTGATCATGGGATGTCAACACAGCCGGTAATCGTAAACAGCCGATCACCAGCGGCAGGGAGAGGGACATCAGTCCCGATCACTGCGATGTGCTGCCAGCTCCTCAGTGCCCACCTGTGTCCCCTACAAGTGCCACCTAGCAGTAGGGAACAGTGCAGCCTACCAGTGCCCACCATCACCACCTGTCAGTGCCCACAGTTCCACCTATCGGTGCTCACAATCAGTGCCTGAAGAACTGTGCTGCAAATCAGTGCCCATCAGTGTCACCCATCAGTGCCACCTATAAATGCCATCTATCAGTGGTACCTATCAGTGCCCATCCGTGCCACCCATCAGGGCCCATCAGTGGCCATCAGTGCCATCTTATCTGTACTCATCAGTACCGACTTATCTGTCTCTATCAATGCCACCTTATCTGTGCCTATCAGTGCCGCCTTAACTGTGCCTATTAGTGCCCACCAGTGCAGCCTATCAGTGCCCACCAGTGCCGCCTCATCAGCGCATATCAATGAAGTAGAAAAATTACCTGTTTGCAAAATTTTATAAGGATAGGATGCATTAGGATAGGATGCAAGGATAGGATGCATTAGGTGAAAAAACATGAACCTTTACAACCCCTTTAAAGTAAAGTCTTTCTCAGAGTCTGGCGTCAATCACAATGGTAAACATGATCAACTTCTCCAGATCTGCAAGTATGTTTCTGGCTTCTATCTGATCTTTGATGTTATCTGAGAGACCATGAGAGAAAGCAGCCATGAGGGCCTCATTGTTCCTAGCAACTTCTGCTTCCAGAGTATGAAATTCAATGGCGTAATTAGCAAAATTTATTGTACTCTGTTTGATGGAGATGAGGCTCTTGGCAGCAGAAGTGGTGTGAGTGGGAACGTCAAATTCCCTTTTGAAGGAAGCCACAAACTCTGGGTAACTCAGGACAATAGGTTTTTGCATCTCCCATAGACAGTTTGCCTAAGTCAAGGCTCTGTCAGAAAGCAAAGAAATTATGACGCCTACTTTGCTTCTGTCCGTGGGGAACGCCTGGGGCAGCATCTCAGAGTATCTCCCAACCTGGTTGAGAAACCCTCTGCATTGAACTGGGGAAGCGGAGCGGAATCAGACATACCTAATACAGAGGTAATATTCGAGGCGCGTGCCTGAACAGAAACTGGAGCAGCAGCAGGGACAGCCTGCCCCACCTGTTGTACCAGAACAGCTGCAGTGGAAGGATGCAGGTGAGCAGTGTGAATCAGGAGCGTCTGTAATGCTATGGCAAACTGATCCATTGTTTTGGTTCAAACCTTTGCACTGTTGGAGAGTTCTGGCGCAAACCGAACCAGAGGGTGTATGTCGATAGCCTAACTATTAGTTCACTTTAAAAGCTCTTTACAGTGCCTTAGATACTATTGCAGCTTCATTTGTTAGGGCAAATGAGTTTACAAGTTTTTCACATTCTAAAATATGGGCTGGTGTGCCAATGTTAAAGTGGACCTTCATCCTCTTCTGTTACTTTCCATAATTTGTTGGCCAACTGGCCCTCAGCTTCCGGGGATACCAGTTCACGCATTCTAGGAGGCTCTCAGGAAATCTGCAGTGCATGCACCAGGAAGTGTCTTCCTGGTTTTTATAGTCAGCCACCCTGATGATGCACTGTGACACATGCAGGTCATGAGGGGGTGAAGTTCCTCTTGACTTCAACTATTGCTGCCAGTGCAGCCTCATACTTGGCATGTGGACTAAGACCGCACATGTTTATCAACCTTTCAGCTGGGGATACTAACCCAATTATTCAAGCAGCAGGCTAGACTGTTTCAAAACTCAAAGTAGTTTAAAAGTTCACTAATTTCCAGTTTTTGCATATTAGTATAGGTTTTTATACTATGTTTTACATGCTCAAATTGCCTTTGGAGGACATAAGGCACAGGTAGTCCAACCAACAGCCTTTGTTCATTTATGTGTACATCTTTGTGATAATTTCAGTCAGCTATTTTTTTTTTTTATATATGTCTTTTTTAAGACTTTGTATTCTAATGTTCTCTTTCTGATTCTGCACAGGGAGTCAAAAATATGTGTGGACATAGAGTATGTGTCAATTGCTTTTAATGCTTCCGCTTTGACATTGGCCTTGTCTAAGAGGAACTTAAACAAGTGCTTATCAGCACTTACCAAATAAACTGAAAACAAAAGAGCATATTTTGTCACTTATAGTCAGGTTCAGAAATATTGGGACATTGACACAATTCTAATCTTTTTGGCTTTATACACCACCACAATGGATTTGGAATGAAACGATCAAGATGTGCTTTAACTGCAGACTTTCAGCTTTAATTTGAGGGTATTTACATCCAAATCAGGTGAACGGTGTAGGAATTACAACAGTTTGTATATGTGCCTCCCACTTTTTAAGGGACCAAAAGTAATGGGACAATTGGCTGCTCGGCTGCTCGGCTGCTCCATGGCCAAGTGTGTGTTATTTCCTCATTATCCCATTTACCTAGGAGCAGATAAAAAGGTCCACAGTTAATTTCAAGTGTGCTATTTGCATTTGGACTCTGTTGCTGTCAACTCTCAATATGAGATCCAAAGAGCTGTCATTATAAGTGAAGCAAGCCCTCATTAAGCTGAAAAAAACAAAACAAACCCATCAGAGAGATAACAAAAACATTAGGTGTGGCCAAATGAACTGTTTGGAGCATCCTTAAAAAGAAAGAATGCACCGATGAGCTCAGCAACACCAAAAGACCCACAAGACCATGGAAAAAAACTGTGGTGGATAACAGAAGAATTATTTGCCTGGTGAAGAAAACACCCTTCACAACAGTTGACCAGATCAAGAACACTCTCCAGGAGGTAGGTGTATGTGTGTCAAAGTCAACAATCAAGAGAACACTTCACCAGAGTGAACACAGAGGGTTCACCACAATATGTAAAACATCGGTGAGCCTCAAAACAGGAAGGCCAGATTAGAGTTTGTCAAACAACATCTAAAAAAACCTTCACAGTTCTGGAACAACATCCTATGGACAGATGAGACCAAGATCAACTCCTACCAGAGTGATGGGAAGAGAAGAGTATGGAGAAGGAAAGGAACTGCTCATGATCCAAAGCATACCAGCTCATCAGAGAAGCATGGTGGTGGTAGTGTCATGGCGTGGGCATGTATGGCTGCCAATGGAACTGGTTCTCTTGTATTTATTGATGATGTGACTGCTGACAAAAGCAGCAGAATGAATTCTGAAATGTTTTGGGCAATATTATCTGCTCATATTCAGCAAAATGCTTCGGAACTCATTGGGCGGCGCTTTACAGTGCAGATGGACAATGACCCGAAGCATACTGCGAAAGCAACCAAAGAGCTTTTTAAGGGAAAGAAGTGGAATGTTATGCAATGGCCAAGTCAATCACCTGACCTGAATCCGGTTGAGAATGCATTTCACTTGCTGAATGAAAAACCGAAGGGAAAATGCCCTAAGAACAAGCAGGAACTGAAGACAGTTGCAGTAGAGACCTGGCAGAGCATCATCAGGGATGAAACCCAGCGTCTGGTGCTGTCTATGCGTTCCTGACTTCAGGCTGTAATTGACTGAAAAGAATTTGCAACCAAGTATTCAAAAGTGAAAGTTTGATGGATGATTGTTAATCTGTTCCATTACTTTTGGTTCCTTAAAAAGTGGGAGGCACATATACAAACTGTTGTAATTCCTACACCATTCATGTGATTTGGATGTAAATACCCTCAAATTAAAGCTGAAAGTCTGCAGTTAAAGCACATCTTGTGGCGCCGTGCTCCATCCCTGTGCATTGCAACGCTTGCAGGGTAACCGAGCTTCACACTGTGATAGAGCCGGCATGGGACACGGCTTGCACACACAGCGGGGAGGCATCGCAGGATCCTGGGGACAAGGTAAGTAACTTTGCCTGTATCCTGCGTTGCCATCCAGAGTGTGGCTCGGGGTTACCGCTTTTGATACTGAAAATTCCCCCCCGAGCCATACTCGGGAATACCGCTAAGAAGGTTAATGTTTATTGCACAAAATCACTTTATATGAAGGCTTAGTGACTTAATATAGAAATTTGTTTATTTTGTTTGCATCTCACAGGAAGTTACAGCTTGGCTTTCTAAAAACAAACATATTTATTTTTCATCCATTTACTAATTCACTTATTTTGATGACAGCGCAGTAATTTTATTTTGTTTCATAATTTGTCAGAATGAATCAGTCCTGGATTAAATGTTATTGGGATCTTGAATCTCTGCAAGACTATCTAGGCTGCCTAGCTGTGTGGGTGTTGATTTTATCTTGTAATTTATCTTTGTTATTTGTTATTGTTATTTATCTTTAGCTAAGTAATTTTTTGGAATAGGTTTCATGAGCACAAGGCCAATTCTTGCTTTCATTAAAGTGGTTGTATACCCACATTTTTAACTTTTACCTACAGGAAAGCCTATAATAAGGCTTACCTGTAGGTAAAAAAAATATCTCCTAAACCTGTACGGTTTAGGAGATATTCCCCTCGGTATGCGCCGCTGACTGCAGCGGCGCATGCGCACAAGGGGTTTCTCGTCGTCAAAATCCGGCAGCAGCCGAGCGGCCGGACTGAGATCTCCCGCGCGCATTTGCGGGAGTGACGATATTGCGGCTCCGGCCACTCACAGCGCCGGAGCCGCGATACCCGGAAGAAACGCCGAGGGAGCATGTCAGCTCCCTCGGCGTGGATCGGGCCAGATGTCGGGGCCTCGTTCTAAGGTAAGTATTTCATAATGAGCTAGTATGCGGTGCATACTAGCTCATTATGCCTTTTGCTTTGCAGGTTTAAAAAAAAAAAAAAATGTGCGGGTTTACTACCGCTTTAAGAGTACCTCTATAGGGTTACGGTGTGAAGGCACTACCAACACCCAAAGCCTGATTTTTCCACACCTTTTATTATTATCCAAAGTCTGCGAAAGAAACACCAGACTTCTAAAAAAATTGGAAATCTTGGCCTGAGTGTAGTATAATATGGCTTCTTCACATAAGGCTTGCTCACTGTGGTGAAAAACGTTGTTATTTCCATCCAAATCTTCCAAAAAGACACCAGAATTTATACAAAAAAATCTCGAATCTTTTTCCAAGTGCACTAAATTGTGGCCTCATCATACAGACTGGGTCCCCAAGCCATTGTTTACAAAATAAAGAAAGCTTGCAGGAAAATCAATTAAATGTAATTTTTTTCTTTACAAAATGTCAGTTTTGCTGCAGCAGGCTCTATGCACGGTGCAGATGCACCACTTTACAGGCAGACTAAGGGACCCCCAGGCACTATATTATATGCCTCTGATGATGTCCCATAGGGAAAAAAACTGTCGTGGAGGAAACCTGTTGCGACCATGCATCAGCCCTTACATTCTTGGTACCGGGTAAGAATTGAAGCTTGACAGAAAAAGAGCTCATTGCACCCTCCTGGGAGATAAACATTTTGCCTCCGACAAGAATGTGAGATTCTTGTGGTCAGTCAAAATGAGAACCTTCGAGGAGATGCCTCCATTCTTCAAGAGCCCAAATGTCTCAGCTCTTTGTCCCCAATCTCGTAATTGCATTCCGCAGGAGACAATTTCTTGGAACCAAATGCCTGAAGCCAATCAAAAGTGGGGTTGTGCCTCTGTAACTGAGGATAACCAATAACCATTGGGTAATGGGGTGAGGAAATAACTTGAAATTTGATTATTTGTGGTGAAGAGCCCCTATGGCCATGGTCAATGGAGCAGTCTCATGAGTCACATGAGCAGACAGTAGCGGTCTCCCATCAATAGCCTAAATGGCAAGTGGAGTGGCACGAAGCTGCAGTGGAATCGAGTGCTTAGACACAATAGGCACTATCTATGTTTAGGCAATTAGAGCCTGTGTCTCAATGGAAGACTCAGACCAAGAAAGGGTAACTGGAAAAAAAGGCTTATCCTTCAGGATAACTGGGGACACAACAATGCCACCTAAAGTCTGTCCCCTACAGGAACTAGGGTGCAAGTGAGCTGCTTGGCCAAAGGGACAATGTCTCCCTCATCCTAAAGGCCCTCTCCTCCGCAGAGAGACGTGTGAAGCCCAACTGCATGGTTTCTACGTCACTGGCAGACTTGGTACCACGAGGCATGGGAGATGAGAGAGGCAAGGGTGGGACTGTAAAGCTCAGAGCCAAATGTAAAGGAGGTTTCCGCAAGCGCTCCTTAAAGTGACACTAAAGGTTTTTTTTTTTAACCACTAGAGATCCACTCTATAGCCGAATGACGGCTACAGCGCGGACCTGCAATACCAGGATGACATCTATTGATGTCGTCCCATGCACGAGCAGCCTGCATGCCCCCTGAAGGGTGCACGCAGCGCGCTCTGTGATCAGCGAGTCAATGACAGCTGATCATGGGATGTCAACACAGCCCGTAATCGTAAACAGCCGATCACCAGCGGCAGGGAGAGGGACATCAGTCCCGATCACTGCGATGTGCTGCCAGCTCCTCAGTGCCCACCTGTGTCCCCTACAAGTGCCACCTAGCAGTAGGGAACAGTGCCGCCTAGCAGTGCCCACCATCACCACCTGTCAGTGCCCACAGGGCCATCTGTCAGTGCCCACAGTTCCACCTATCAGTGCTCACAATCAGTGCCTGAAGAACAGTGCTGCACATCAGTGCCCATCAGTGTCACCTATCAGTGCCACTTCACCAAAGTCTGCAGTTAAAGCACATCTTGTTTATTTCATTTAAAATCCATTGTGGTGATATATAGAGCCAAAAAGATTAGAATTGTGTCGATGTCCCAATATTTATGGACCTGACTGTATATAAGCCACTGAGTGGATTCTTAACTGGCTCTCAAATTCATACTGGGCTGGTATTTATAGCTATAATATGTATCCTTTTCAATGTTACAAAATATCAGCAATATCTCTAAGTTCAATTAATGCAGTGAAAAGTACAGTGAGTGTATGACAAGTGCCCTCTACCTGTACCTGTAGTAGACCTGTAGACCTGTAGTGAGCACGGGAGCCGCCACTAACGGTATATCGCCGTAAGCAGCGGCATGCTGCTAGCGGTGATAGTGCGCCTGCGCGCCGCTGTCTACGCCACATGCGTCATAGACAGCTGTCACTGTCTTTTAGTAAATATCTCCTAAACCGTGTAGGTTTTGGAGATATTTCTTGGACCTACAGGTAAGCCTTAATCTAGGCTTTCCTGTAGGTCAAAGTGGTTTGTAAGGCCGCGTACACACGGGCGGACTGTTCGCCCAACTTTGTTCGTCAAACAGTTTGACAAACAGTCCGCTCAAAATTACCATGAACGGACTTGACCACACACGATGAACGAACAGTCCGCTGAAAGCGTGCGCGATGACGTACGTCACGTACGACGGGACTAGAAATAGGAAGTCCAAGACACAGCAAAGCACCCTTTGGGCTCCTTCTGCTGACTTTGCGTTAGTAGAAGTTTGGTTAGAGACGATTCGCGCTTTTCAGACTTCAGCTTAATTTGTCCGTTCACTGCGGCGCAGTCTACCTGTGAGGTTTGTATCTGTCTTTCGGTACGCGTGGATCAGTTGTACCTGTTATTAGGCGCTTCTGGTCCGCTCGTTTCTGGGTTTCAGGTCGTTCTTCATAGGTCTGGCTGTTCTTCAGTGCGTTCAGTTGAGCTTGTCTGTCCAGCCGACCGTTTCAAAGCCATGGAGTGTGGACGTACTCGGGAACGAGTTCGTGCTATATTGGGGCTTGGTGTTGGGGTTAATACTTTGACCCGAGCCCAGTCTGTGAACAGGGTGAGGAGGAGTTCATGGACAAAGAATTGGTTGCGCCAGCGTGACCAATTCTCGCATATGCCTTTACTCCGTGAGATCCGTGAGAATAATCCTGATGATTTCAGGAATTATCTCAGGATGACGGACCCCGTTTTTCATTGTCTGCTGGCTTTGCTGACCCCTTATATCAGCAGGCAGGATACCTGCATGCGGCAAGCCATCACTCCGGAGCAGAGGCTCGTCGCCACGTTG